>NC_141857.1:9688294-9893294 GCF_024713525.1 Acromyrmex echinatior
TTATTGTAACTACTAAATAAAGCCTTCAATTTCATGCAAAAATAATGGATATCTTGTTACTACACCTTATATCGTCGATGTCATAAACTATTTCTTTTACATTGTATGCGTAATTTTCTTCTTCATCTACGAGTTCTACTTCTTGTGTTTCTGGTACATATAAGTTTAAAAAATTCAACGATACTTCTTCTTCGATTTCATAGCAATTTTCATACATTTCTTTTAACATCTTTTCCATTTTTCTCTTCATTGTAACTTCTTCTGATATTAGGATATGATTTCTGAGAAGTCCAAGGCAGTAAATATTGCAGACAGCAGCATTATTACATTTCGTGGAACCGCATTATTTTCTAAAAATTATAAATATTACATGTCTATTTCCAATATAATAATTAAAGAAGGAGAGAGAAGAAGAAAAAAAGTTTTTATTGTCTATTTCATAATAAATTTGATATCTTCTTATTGGTTATTCTTCAAAGAAATTCAATCAACATTATTATTGTAAAAAGCTCTTATTATAATAGTTAGTACGATATTGATGCGTATTGGACTGTTCATTTAACGCTATCTCAGCAACCAATGCCGGCTGAGACGGATATCGCTTATCAAAATCTTGCGCTTGGATCACTTAGAAGATGGCATAAAAGATGTATGAAAATCCGAATGATACTCGAGATCGTCCCTTTTGCTGCGAGACGCTACCACGACAATAGTATACATATAAACAGAGCGAAGACCTCAGGTTGCTCATTTTCATATTATATTCCGACTCGATAGGATCTATAGTTTGTGATATTTATTCCTTATGAGGTAGCTAAATTTTTGGAAAGAACTCAGAATAATTCGCGCCGCTTGCGGATTAATGACAACTGAAAAAATGCTAAGTTCCACGCGCGATCTTGAATTCTCGCGACTAAGTCCGATGTGACAATATCAGGACTTAGAGAGTTATATTATCTCGCTTTCGGCGTTTGTACTTGTAAAATTTCCTGTTCTCAATTCATGCTTGATGTAAAGTCTTTACCCTTCAGGCTTCTCATTATATTTTAATCTCAGTTAAAATTTTGCATAGAAAAGTTGTTAACTCTTTAATTGTGAAAATTAGTTGTAATGACCAAATCAATAAAGAGATTGTTTTGAAAATTAATTATTCTCATAATAAAATTGACATATTTGAATCTTGTCTTTTGGAATTCGCAGTAAACTTATTCTAGAGAAACAAATATGTGCGAGAGCGCACCGCGCGGAAAAATTCGAGTGAGAGTTCGGCGCACGGCTGGTATGATGCACGACAGAAAAATCAACTCAGTTTCTTTGTAATTTAACAAAAGAATTTCTTTAATATATTCAGTTACAAAGTCAAAAGATATAATTAATTAACGATCAGATTAACAGAATATTAAATGCGGTCACCTTTTCCAAATTGAGTTTGGAATCGCGGTGATGGAAAATCTCGGCGATTTTTCTCGGCACTTCTCGAAAGATTCGGTTTATAGCGATTTCACTAAACGGTTAGCACGGCGATTTTACGAAGCGAGATTATGACTCTAAGAACTCTAAGAACTTTTTGGAAGTAAGAAGGAGGACGGCGAGATCGAAGCATTTATTGCTTTCGGCCTGAGCTTTCCCTTTTGGGAAAAATCCAATAAAATTTTGCCACAATCGTAATTATTACGTGGCATTAGGTATACAGAATTGATTGGCGCTTTGAATTCTTTTCTAGCGACGTTCAACGTAACAGTCATGCGCGGCAGAAAATCCGTGCGTGGGATTGGTGACAGCGCATGACGTATTCGTCAGAGCGCGGCGCTCGCGTGCGCGAATTGAATCGTTCTAGAACTTTCGATTGTCCGTTGCCGGTAACGACAGCTTGTTTGCGTGTAACGAATTTTTAAAAAGAACAAAGAACGACGAATTCGATGATTTTAATGAGGATTAAGATCATGCTCGAGATGAAATCACGAGCTCAATTTATGCATGCGTTCAATGACAATCAATGTCGGTCGACTGAAAGAATTCTTGCTTTTCTTTCGAATTACCGATCTCGAACAAAATATAACGTTAATCATTTATCATAACTAAATTAATTCAAGAATAAAAGATTATGCTATAGCGTAACCCTATAGCGATCAGAAAAATTAGATTAGCTCGCGAATGAGTAACTGCGAAACCTAACGAAGCTAAGCGTTGCACGCTTTACATTAAGCGCTCCTCTCTTCCATTGAGTAATTCGTCCCTGTTCAAATTCTTATACACTGTTTCACGGCATCGAAAATTTTCTGTGAAAGAGGCGTTTTATGTTGGTAATCATGTAAACTATCTGAGATCTTTGCTTTCTGCTACAAACACTACGAATCTGCACCGCTCGAGCACTTATCGTGTTGCGGCACTTCATCCGTCGATTTTATGATATAGAGTTGCCCAAACATCATTCTACATTTTTTCGATGGAATCTGGATTTCGATGAGTGGCAAAGTCATAATATATAGTGAGTTCGTTAATTTGCCAGTTAACTTGCCTTTTCCAAGATCTTTCATATTCTTCTTTAAATTTCGGAGCTGAGAGCCCACGCTTCTTTCTGTGCACATTTTTCGATGCACTTTTTTTTACAAACTGTGACATCTGCATAAGGTTAGCATCTAAAATTCCTTTGAATGTTTTGCTGTCTCCATCACCAATGTAATTTACAAATTTATCATTATGGAGATCTCCGGAACGTGAAACTATTTCGATAACTGCGTCCACTTTCTAGTTAACTCCTCATGATTCGCTTAGCATTGCTCCAAATGTGACTTAGCCCATTCTTCGTATTCTCAGTATTCAATTCTCAGTATCTCAATATTCTCAGTATCTTTCTTTGTTCAAAATTCGCAGGCCTTACAATATTTCAATTTAACACAAACATTGACAATTTTGCCAGTATATCACTCTATGAGCGTGACTAATCCATAAAATGACGAAAATCCTCGTTTTCTCCACATCCTATCGCCAGACACAGTAATCCCATTATGTCCTTTTACTGTTGATAGTTTCTTCTTAACTTCAGCTGTTTTCTTAATACTAACATCGATATTATGTACCTACAGAACGCAGAAGCCTTAAGCTACTCCGATGTTAGATAGCATCACGTCCCGTTTTAAAGAAACATTGTAAAACTTAAAATAATTTTTTTACGTATAAAACCAATTGCATCTTATTTTTAAGATTCTAAAGCATCATTTCAGACAAAGAAAACTTTTTTGATTTTTTTGAAAATTTTCACCTAGATATTACCCCTTAAATGAACATAAAAGACATAAATAAAAAAAATGGGTCACTCTCAGTAGTATCAAAGCACAGATTATATGAAAAACACGAATTCTATTGGAATAACATATATATATTGGATAACGAGCCTTCATAAAAGAACTATATTAGAAAAGAGTTATATTAGAAATGATGTAACATAAAAAAGCAAGCATTGGGTTTAAATAGATAAAGCGATATAGAACAATTACCGGATAATTATCTCTACACAATACAAATAATAAAAAATTGTTACAGTACAAATAACACTATGTATAATAAAAAAATTGTTACATACAAATAGTACTATAGATAATAGAATCCATTACGTACGGTCAGTAAACCATGATTCCCGAGGACGATTCTGCCGTATTCTTAAGGAAACTTTAAGGCTAAGTACTACATGATAAAAATTAGGAATGCACCGGTTCATAAAATTACAGGATACCAGATATCAGATATCTGGACGGAATGTAACATCGAATATCCGGTACCCGTTCGGATATCCAAGAAGACAATTTCTTTTACTCGGATATCTGACATTTTCCGGATATGCGATCGGACTCCGAGTAAGTGTCTAATCTAAAAAAAAAGAAGGTTTGTATAAAAGGAACTGTAACTTTGCAATGTATAAGATATTATAGCATCATGAATATGCATACTTATTTCTAGAACATTTGTATAAGAAAAAAATCAACAATTTAATGATATTAAATTTTAACTAGATATATTCTCGGATATTATTGATATCCAGCAATCCAGTCGGAAAAAGATACCGAATAATATCGGATACTGGATACTTCTCGGATATTCGGTGCATTCCTAATAAAAGTTAATTCAGAAATTATTATAATTAACATCAAATGCGATATTGAATATGTTAAAAAATTTATATATGTAAAATATTCATGTAAGTTTTATAGTTCACTAAGGAGGACCGTATTAAAGGTCGGAACGTTTGTATATTATTTAGTGTATTTATATTGTAGGGACTTGAACTAGACCGAAACTGAAACCGATAACCGGATTGTAATCGTTATTTTTGTCAGACTGAAACCGATAATCGGATCGAAACATTATGTAGGCTAATGGACCGAAACGGTACTCAGATCGAAAACTCGGATCAAATTTTTCGATTCGATTTCAGTCCAGATTTGGTTTGGATTTTTTAATTTCTTCGTCGAGTCAATTGTGTTACACAGCGACTACTCAGGAGTCTTAAAGCAATATTATAGGATGCCTACGTAGTATTACTTTCTTATTTTCTTCCTTGATTATGATAATTTACGTAAGATTAATATCTTATTCTATAGAAAATTATCAACAAGCTATAAACAGTTGAAAGGACTAGTTAAAACGCTGTGAATTGTTGACGTTGATATAGAAGAAAAAAGTGCAGCAAAGAAAGGAAAGAAATAATTACACATCTTCTGTTCCAGATTTCTGTTAAGAGGATCTTTATGTTTAAGGAGTAAAAAAATCATTATTTTTGCTTTTTTTGA
Organism: Acromyrmex echinatior; assembly: GCF_024713525.1. Classification (NCBI taxonomy): domain Eukaryota; kingdom Metazoa; phylum Arthropoda; class Insecta; order Hymenoptera; family Formicidae; genus Acromyrmex; species Acromyrmex echinatior. The sequence goes on from NC_141857.1 coordinate 9,693,082, forward strand.
AAGCTTATAATCTTAAAAATATCCCACTTTTTTTGGGGGAAATGAAAATTATTCAAGATATACAAAATAAAATGACATGGTATTTGGGGCTGCTTGATTGATTCAAATAGCGCACGCCAACTAATTGCTATAACCGGTGCTGGCCATTATTTATATTCAATCTTTCGAGATCATTCTATAACGTTTCTATCCAATGGATAGAAACTAGATAAAAATGCAGCAGAGTTTCATTTCTTTCTGAGCGTCACTTTTGTTTCTAACGGAAAACGAAGAAATACTTGTACTAAAATGTTTCAAAACTTTAAACGCGTTTTTTTCAAAATCGTGTTTTTGAATATGGTGATCATGATTCCAAAAAAACTATTAGTCCGTTTCTACTTTTATAGTTATACTCAGAGAACATATCATTATCGTCTGAACTAGAATTAATAGTCTACGTTAATTTTTTCTATTTTTTTGGAAGATCAATAAGAGGAAAAAAAATGAGCAAAATTCGAATCATTTTTTCAAACTGTCGATATTTTGAAAATATGCATTAATTGATATTAATTATCTTAATTCAAGCGAGAATTACAAGTCTATTCATTAAGAAAAAGCTCCACTTTTTGCTTACAGACTAACAATACCATTCTATACTTTATTACCGTTTGATGTGTTCGCGGTGCAAGCCTAACTTTAGTGCGATCTTATTACTACTTTATAAAAAATAAACATTAAAAAAAAATTTTTTTTACACTTGTGTGTTTTTACTACTTTTGTATACTTTCTAGACCTGTATTATTTTTGAAATACACTTAAATTTTTATTCATTAAAAAAATTCACAAAAAATACCTTTAAAATCAGCTCTCATACGTAAACGCCCCCTTAAAAAATGTTTCTTTCAATAAACGTGAATTTTTATATACAATTTATATTATCTTTTTCTATAGATAATCATACACTCATAACAAAAAAAAAACTGAAATTTAAATCTTGATGAAAATTTTTCTCAGAATTTTTCATATAATTTTTTAGAATTTCTATATATAATTTTTCAGAATTTCTCTATAATTTTATAACTTTCTCAAATTTTTTTATACGAATAACTTTTTTCAGAAAATTTACATCTTTTCTCAGAATTTTTCATATATGTTAATTATGAAATATCGTAAGATTTTTAAGATTTTTGTAAGTGTAATTTTTGATGAAATGTTACAAAATCTAAAAAATTCAAAAATATCTTTTAAAAATTATGGGATGAGAAATTTCAGAATATTTCAGAATTTACTTGTATGAGAAGTTCTGAGAGAAGATGTAAATTTTTTGAATATTTCTGAGTATTTTTGAAAAAATGTTCCAATTCGTATTGGGTATGGGAATAAGTTTCCATCCATTGCAGAAAGATGTCGTTAGTAGCATTGCTCGTGTGTTTGATAGAATGGCAAGACATGTTTTTGAAAGGTGCGTCCAAACTTTTGAGCCCAATAGATGGCATTCGTTTGAAGCGTAACAAAGAGTAACTTTTTTTGCGTTGAAGATGTCGGAATTTATTGCAAAAAAGCAACATTTGCGGGAAGTTTTACATTATTTTATTTTAAAGAAAAGTGCTGCGGAAACGCATCGTTTGCTCGTAGATATTTACGGTGAGCATGCTCCATCGAAAACTAGTTGTAAAGAATGGTTTCGGCAATTCAACAGTGGTGATTTTGACATGCGTGACAAAGAACGCGAAGGTGCACCGAAAAAATTTGAAGATGCAGAATTGCAAGCATTACTCGAAGATTCGTGTTTATCGCTCGATAGGTTGGCAAAAGAGTTAAATGTTGATAGATCTACTGTTGGAAAACGTCTACACGCAATGGGAATGGTGCAAAAAGAAGGAAATTGGGTGCCATACAAATTGAAAGAGAGAGACATGGAAAGACGTTTGGTCATCTGCGAGATGCTTTGTCAATAACAACAAAGGAAGGGTTTTCTACATCGTATCGTAACTGGCGATGAAAAATGGATCTACTACGATAACTAACCTACCTAAACGCTTGAAAGCATGGGTGATGCCAGGTGAACTAGGTCTATCAACGCCGAAACGAAATATCCATGCTTCGAAGATTATGTTGCATCTGATGAGATCAAAGAGGTATTATATATTATGAGCTGCTCAAACCGTCCGAAACCATCACTGACGATCGTTATCGGCTACAACTGATACGTTTAAACCAAGCTTTGAAAGAAAAACGACCGGAATGGGACAATAGGCACAACAAGCTGATTCTGTTACATGATAACGCTAGGCCACACGTTGCAAAACCGGTCAAGAAATACTTGGAAAGAGTAAAGTGGGAAATTCCCCACCCGCCATATTCATCGGACATTGCCCCTTCAGATTTCCATTTGTTCCGATCAATGCAGTCGGCCCTTTCTGGAGAACGATTCAATTCTTATGAAGATATCAAAAAATGGTTTGATGAATGAATCGCTTCAAAAGAACCAGATTTTTTCATTCGAGGAATCCGTTTATTACCGGAAAGGTGGGAGAAAGTTGTCGCTTCCGAAGGAGCATATTTTGAATAAACTCATTTATATAGATTTTTTTAAATAAACACATCTTTTTCATTTAAAAAGAGCGGAAACTTATTTCCATACCCAATATAAAAATTATGAGAAAAATTTTCATCAGGGTTCGGTCACCATTGTCGATAAAAGAGTTGAAACCGCTTGGACTTCGGATTTTTCCGATTCGGAACCGAAAAAGAAGGAAAAAGACCGAAATCATTATTCGGCAAAAGGACCGGAATCGGAACCGAAACCAAAAATTGGATACAGTCTCTGACCGAAATGAAATTTCAGTCCGAGTCCCTGTATACAATAATATAAAATTAGCACATGAAAACTTGTTAGACTCAGATAGCCCTTTTCATTACACAATTTTAAAAACAAATATTTTTTACCATTCATTTCTAGCATTTCGGAAAATTAAAAACTTTTTTTAGACTCTCTAAGATTCTTACTATGTCTTTGTTCAGTCTCATATAGTATAACATTTTGTGATTATGACGAATTGGAATAAAAGAATAATCGAAGAAAAGTTAGCTTTTAATTTTGATTGTTATTTGAAGTATCGTTCGAGGACTATTGCAATCGAATGAGAATGTTAAAGCTTATACAACAAATGTGTCGATCCACCGTGGCAAATGGAAATGGCAAACATTAGTAATAAAAATAAAATTATATTGATAAGGACTATGACACCAAAAGGGCCAAAAGAAAGACGAAATGAAGTAAATAAAATAATGTATTAAATAAAAATAAAAATAGAAATAAAATTACAACAAACGGCGTTTCGACACTAATCGGGTCATTCTCAGAACATAAGAGACAGAACAAAATATAATTATTGAAATTTAAATTCTAATTAACTAAACGACTAAATTCTAAACGACTTAATAAAATTAAAATTTAAATATAATAATATACGGCTTATAAGTAATGAAAAAAATATACAGACAATAACATTCTTCTTATCATATGGTTAATCATTAAACTGATAAATCTGAGAAGTTCTTTTTCGTATCAGAAGTGTTATAGCTTTCTCCATTAACGATTAGAAAAATTTGTATGTAGAAAGTTAACATTTGTTACTATTGTGTCATAATTAAAATGCCAATTAAAAAGAAAGTTGAAAACTATAAGAATAGTAAATTTAATTTAAATTTATTATTAAGCTTAAAATATAAAGCAAGTTGCATAGTCCAAAGTTAAAATATGAGATCAGTTAAAATATAAATTTAGTCAGAATATAAAAATATATATAAATTCAATCAAAATATACAAATGTATTATATAATGTGAAATAGATTGTGAAACGTCTTGCGTCTATTAGTAACAAAAAATGAACAGAACAGTTTTCTTAAAATTACAATGATCGATTTGGATGGTATTTCCACGATTAAGTAATACTGGACAATAATGGAATAAAAGATATCAAAGAGAAAAGTGATTTGGAATATTGTATTAGGTGTTGGAATTAATTCGTAGCGTTTTTTAATGAAAGAATGTTATTTATTTCACATGAGCATTAAAAAATACATTAATGAAAGTACTTCCCATCACTTGTAAAACGCTACGAATTAATTCCAACACCTAATAACTCTCTATGCAATTTAAATTTTATTGTTAACTGACTTGGCGTTGCGAACTATTTTTTTTTTTTAATTCCTACATGTTACACTAAGAATGATCTAATGAAGATTGAAACGCTTATCTTTTGTACATTCATCTATGTTTAAATAATAAACATCAATTTAGCACTCGACATCCAGCTTTTACTCATAGTCTATATACAATTTAATTTTTAAAAACTTTCTAATTCTGGTATAATAAACGTAATGTACAAAGGCATTAATAAATTAAATAATTATAATAGGATACATAAAGGCAGACTTATAAAAATTATGCGTTTGGCGGGTTTTCTCCGTGTCCAGATTCATTTTTGGAAAACGTTTCGTGAACCTTGTAGTCCACTTCATCAGGGCGAAGAGTAGCCTGAGCTGTTCCTCCGGGCCGTTCCTTTTATATTACGCTACTTGTTGGAGTAATGGGAGGAAAGAAGGGAATTGTGAGTGAGGGGGGGAAGAGGGAGGGAAAGATGAGGGAAATCAATCGGTCTTCAATAACTGGGAGGTTTTCCATCTTTTATTTATGTTGTAGCCATCACTATTTATATTGTTAGGGTGTTTTTGTATCTCTATGGCTTCTCTATACTTTCTTGGAAAGTATAATGTAATGTTGTTGTAGTCGTTTTATCAAACAGTATTTGATGTCCTGTTTTGATGTTGTGTTCTGATACTAATTGTGTTTTAGCTTGATGTACTTTTATCCATAGCTTGACTATTCTCCGGTTTCTCCAATGTATACTTGCCCTCAGGAACAAGGTATTTTGTATACTTCTGTGGAACTGAGATATTTGATTTTCAGGATTTCTTAAGATTTATATCTTTTTGAGTGATTTAAAGATAGTTCGGATATTGTATTTGTTTAATATCCTGCCCAATCTGTCGTTCCTTTGACATATGGGAAAATGGATAAGATCCTTCCGTCTGGTTGCATGTCAAAAATCGTTGTCTTGTTTGTATGTTTATTGATTATTTTGGTTATGTCTTTTTTCTCGTATCTGTTTTTCTGTAAGGCTAGTTTTAGGTGAAGTTTTGTCTGTAGATGTTCTTTGTCAGTTCTTTGTAAAAGCTCTATGTACAAATGAATTATTTCAGACTGTTGTGCTGAGGGATGGTGCGACTCGACATATAAGTATCTATCTGTGTATGTTGGTTTTCTATACATTTGATGGCCTAAGGTACCGTCAGTTTTCTTAGAGACAAGAACATCTAGGAAGGGGAGTTTTTCGTTTTCCTCTATATTTATAGTGAAGTGGATATTTGAATGCTGATTGTTGAGGAAAATAAGGAAATAAATTTATAGAGCTCGATTTTGCCGTGCCTCTATCGAATGTGTCGTCTACATAATGGAACCAAATTTTTCGAGTTTTGGATGTTTTCCTGAGGGCCTCTTTCTTCAAATGTTCCAAGATGTTGGCAATTACAGAAGAAATAAAAGAGCCCATTGCCACTCCTGAAGTTCGTTCATAAAATTGGTTGTTATAGAAGAAGTAAGTGGATGTTAAGCATTTCTTTACTTGCAGGAAGAGATCGGAGGGGACTTCATGTGAGGCCTTTACGTTTAATGTGTTTTTTATTGGGACTTGATAATAGTCATGAACACATCAGACTATAAGAAAAATATGAAGAATCTTGTCTCGGACAAAACATATAAAAAACATATAAAAAACACATACAAAGATTCAACTAATACAATAGCACAGAATATCAAGATATATTAGTGGAGAAAATCAATATTCCTAGTAAAACCAAATCAACATTAAAATCTACAAATCCTCTTCTATCAAGACTATACGGACTATCAAAAGTACACACAAACCAAACATTTCCCTTAGATCGATTGTCAGTGCTATACACTTCCCGACGTACAACTTATTCCGCTTTCTAGTACAAATACTACAATCCTTTACTGGAAACTCCGAATCACATAATCAACTCAACGGACTTCATACAAAAAATCCGACTACGTCCCACAAACCTGCTTGTAAGTTTCAACATAGAATCCCTTTTTACGCAAGTTCCAATAAAAGACGCATTAAACATAATAAAGGCCTCACATGAAGTCCCCTCCGACCTTTTCCCTCTAATAAAATAAAGAGCACTGTTTAACAACCACTTACTTCTCCTATAACAATCAATTTTATGAACAAATTTTGAAAGTGGCAATGGATTCTCCTACTTCTTCTGTAATCGCAAACATCTTCATGAAACATTTTGAGAAAGAGGCCCTCAGGAAAACATTCAAAAAACTAGAAGTTTGGTTCCGTTATGTACATAACACATGTGATATGGAGACACAGCAGAACCGAACTCCATAAATTCCTTATTTTTCTCAATAATCAACATCCAAGTATCCACTTCACTATAGATATAGAGAAAAATGGAAAACTTCTCTTCCTAGATGTTTTTGTCTCTAAGAAAGCTGACGGTACCTTAGTCATCAAGTGTACAGAAAATCAAATAAAAATAGATACCTACATGCCGAGTCACACCACCACCCAGCACAAAAACAGTCTGCAATCAACTCAGTTGTACAGAGCTTTCACAATCTCTGAACAAAGAACATCTACAGACAGAACTCAACCTAAAACTAGCCTTACAGAAAAACGGATACGACAAAAAAGACATAACCAAAGTAATCAATAAACATGTAAACAAGACAACAATCTTTGACATACAACTAGACGAAAGGATCCTATCCATTTTCCCATATGTTAAAGGAACAACAGATTGGATTGGCAGGACACTAAACAAACACAATATCCGAACTGTCTTCAAACCACCCAAAAAGATAGTATAAAACTTAAGAAATCCTAAAGATCAAAGATCTTCATTCAGTTTCGTAAGAGTATACAAAATACTTTGTTCCTGCGGGCAAGTACACATTGGAGAAATCAGAAGAATGGTCAACCTACGGATAAAAGAACATCAACATGATATTAGGCTAAAAGACGTCACACAGTCAGCATTATCAAAACGCAACATTGGAACAGGATATCAAATACTCTTTGACAAAACGATCACATATAATAGCCAACATTACATCATACTTTCCAAGAAAGTATAGAAAAGCCATAGAGATACAAAAACACCCAATCTGAATAGAGATAATGACTACAACATAAATAAAATATGGAAAACCATTCTCTCAGTTATTAAAGATCGACCAATTTCCCCCATCTCCCCTCACTTACAATTGTCTTCTTTCCTCCCACCACTCCAACAAGTAGCGTAATAAAAGGAACGCCTCGGAGGAACAGCTCAATATCAGACTATTCCTCGCCCTGATCAAGTGAACTGTAAGATTCATAAAATGTTGGCATTCCAAGAATGGATCTGGACATGTAGAAAATCCGCGAAACGCATAATTTTTATGTAGAAAGCCCGTGGAAGCTTCAAGAATATTATCAAAAATAGATTTCTACAAATGATGCACATTTACCTAGTGTATAAGATAGAATATAAGGAATGCGATGAAACATACGCGTCAAACGAATAAGTATTTAAAACGAGAATCAAGCATAGATACCACATCAACTGGAAAACAGAACAACGATCGTAACGTAATTATGAAACATTATTTGGAACATTCATATGATTTTGATTGATCATAAAAATATTGAATGAAGAAAAAATATTGAACAAGAAACTTATGTTAGAAATAATTTTTATTCGGAAACAAACAAATGTTTATACATATAGTTGCATACATATAGTTGTATATGAAGTTATTGGACAAAATATATGACAATTTATTCACTGACAACTGAAATTTTCCTTTCTTCAATATTCCGAGAGGGTTCTCATTTACGAAAATGATTTCTGATTTCTTGTATTCGTGTTATTTCAAGGATTTTAAAATGATTTTATTTGTTTTCCGAAAGAAATTCGAGACGCGCGACCGAGCATACGACGATGTTTTTTTGTTTGATTTCAGATTATTTCTCGATTTCAATACTTGAAATCAAGGAATGCTTGAATACTTCATTTGTTGAATAGAATTCCTCATTGATTTCGTAGGTGAGTAGCCCTCGCAATATTCTCTTTTACCTATGTTTGAGTTGCTACATGAACGGTAATAAAGAATTGTTTAGATGTATCGTAACGTTCGAATAATATTTTGTATGAATTTATATAATTTTTAGTAAATTTAATTTAACATTATAGTTTCAAGCAAATAGTGTGCCGATTATTTGTCAGTTTAAAACATTGCCCTAAATTAAAGTCGGAATAATATGTAAAATTTTAATAAGTAATTAAATATTATTAAATTTGAATATTGAATATCATAATGACATATCAAGTTTACACTCTTAATAAAAATCATGTAAGTCAAAGATCTAATTATGTATTCATCTATACGAATATAGTAGACTATTAATTTTGTAGTGCATCATTGTATTTAGTTAATATAGTTGACGATGGTTCAGTTACCATTGCACAGTGTATCGGGATGTTCAATGATTTTGTTTGAGTTACATTGAAAAGGATTCGAATCAAGGAAACATTTGGTTAAGATACTATGTGAATAAATAAATCTTATTTCACACTAATATCCTGTGTTTGGCTTGAAAAGACATCATGTTATAGACTGTTCTCATCTCAATGAGCCTTAATTCAATATTATTTCATTTATATTACAATAATAAAATATCTGATATTTTAGATTAAAATTCAAATAAGACCGAAAATCTGTCTTATGAACCTTCCTCTGTTGTAACTTATTTAATAATTTATTATTATTTTCATTATTACCATGTTATTTTATTTTATTTACAGTATGATTGATTTGACAGAGAAAGTCGGTCCTTTGGAATTGCCAACGAATCAAACAGGTTCAATAGAAGTGGGTGATCTATCTTTAACAGGAGAAATGGGATTGTGGGGGAAGAGTTTGGTATTAAAAGATAATTATTCGCCAAGAACGATATGTGCTTCTATTACGGTAATAAATCCATATATTATACATATTGTATAAATTGTAATAAAAAAAGAAAGACACAAATAAATTTAAGAATAGTAGAAAATACTTTATTCGGTCATGATGGATTTTCGTCCCTATCTAATGATAATATTTTGTATGAATTTATACAATTTTTAGTAAATTTAATTTAACATTATAGTTAAGCAAATAGTGTGCCGATTATTTGTCAGTTTAAAACATTGCGCTAAACTAAAGTCGGAATAATACATAAAATTTTAATAAGTAATTAAATATTATTAAATTTGAATATTATTAAATTCTAATAAGCACCTTTAAAACGTTGTTAGTTTATTGTAAAAAATATCTCAGTCGGGATTTAAACTAATGATTTTATGCAGAAAATTCGGAAGATCCAGGTTCGAATATCAATTGAAGCAATATTTTTCGCAATAAATTATTTACGATGTTTTAATAGGCCTAAAAAATCATTGTTTGGGTCCTCAGAGAATAGAAGTTATTATAACAATTGTTTGTTCGGGAAGTATTGGGAAGATGATAGAATTGCTTAAATGTTAAAAATGACGATATTCACATATATGGTTAATAAGTGAAGAATGATGATTTTAACCAGAAACTGACAAATAAGAACGTTCTTCATGTAAAGATCGCGAACTATTTTAATACTATCCAGGATGCACTACGTAGGGATATACAATAATCCCCTTAACATTTCTTGACAGAGATTGGGGTTCCACCCACAGTTCGTCATTCCTGTGGTATTTAGCAACTTCAAACCTTCTCTGTCATGCGTGGCAATTAAAATAGAGTTTTACCAAAAAACCACACGAGAGTTGTTCTCACACTGCAACACTCGTGTAGTTTTTTGTTCAATTACAAAAGAACACCTTGATTCTTATTCAATTTTTTTTGGTTGTTTTAAGAAAAAGTTACTATATAGTCACTAGTATTATATCGTCAAAAGTTACTAGTATCGTCAGATTCTGATAAAAATGCACATAAAAATGCATATTCGCTCATAATTCATCTGTATCACGCATGAATGAACACATACATGCATGGTAGAGAAGATTTAGTCACTAAATACCGAGAAACAACGAATCATAAAAAATAACTTACAAAGATAAAAAAGATACGTTAAATGCATGAAAAAAAGACTTATTCAAGAATTAATTTATATGTAAAATAGCCATGTAACCTTAAAGTTGGCCGCTAATCGCGATCATATTGTTGTCACTTTATTTCGTACGTCATTGGTCGCAAGATTGTTGAGTCTGCTGAGCGTAATTATTTACTCGGTGAACAATCGGAATTCCGAAATGCATCGAAGAAAAAGTGTTATTATTTTTTAGTTGTATATACCGGTTGTATATACATTTTGATGTACAGACCCGAAATCTGCCAAATATATTATAATATTGTATATGCGTATGGCAGATTTCGAGTCCGTACAACATCAAATGTATATATATTTGGATGAATGTATGTACATTATAATGTAGTTATAAGGCTCTGCGCACAATATTAGAAACAGGAATGAATATCGAGATTATAATCTGTATTAGAACCGTGTATTCCGAAGTAACTGGTATCAGATAAGTTGAAATCTTAATATTTATTGCTGTTCCTAATACTTCTTGTATTGTGTATAGGCTTTAACATATCAATAATAATAACTTCGGCAAAAATCGGATCGTATAAACGAAGTATAAATATGTACCATGAGCTTAATAGTCGTAGCACAGACTTTCACATAACATATAATGCATAGTGTATAAAAGAATCAATTGATCAAAATTTTTCTTTTCCTTGTAACTGAAGGGAAAAAGAATACTGATTGTCTTAGGTAAACAATAGCTAGCATATGTTGTCACTAATATGACAATGTCGTGGACTGTAAATTGTTCTTTATTCGATGTCTTACTATAAAACCGACAAATCCAAAGTAAAATATTTTCTCACTTCTTGCCAAAAATTGTTGGTATAATTTTCATGGAATGGAAATAACTCCTTGCATCGCGATTGGTATCTTCGCCAATTAGTCCCGTTATTTGCCAATTGAAATGCAACGAATCATAATAACAATCTTATTGTGATATTGATGTCAATTGGCTGATGTACGGATCAGTTGCTCAACACGTCGCTAGATGTGATGTTACTTTAGATAAAGCAGTGCAAAGCTTATAACGCGGCTTTTAAACTTCGAAATATCGATTTGTTGGAAATACATAAACTTATCTTACAACTGTTTAAATTTAAATCAACGGATAATTTTTTTTATTAATTTTATTGTCCTTTCCATATCAAAACTATTTTTGCATTTTAATGAAATGATTTTATTTTTTTTCTTCTAAAGAAAATTCTAATTCTGCAATTTTCAAGACTTTCATTGTAGGTTCGAGGACAGCATATTTCTCCAGGTTATCATCTAAAATGGTTCAGAGACAACATATTTTCCAGGACACAGACTAGAATGATAGCTTCCGAGACAGTACAAAATCTTTCCAGGACATCTTCGGCAAGAATGATTGTTTCAGGTGCATTTCGTTATTTATATATGCACTTAAATCACTTGACTGTATATACAAAATGTTTCGTAATGAATAGTAATTATTAATTCTGGATCCTTGTGATTAGTTTAAAACTTTATTATTCAAAGATATCAGAACTATCTGAAGAAGAAATTATATTAAATTAAATGTTATAACCTTGGTATCTTGATATTAGCCTTTTAAAATTGTCTCATGTGTCTATCCCATAGACATAGTATAGATAGATCGAGTATTGACATATGTCAGACAAGGATATCGATCTCTGGCGCGAGTGAAAAGAAGAGAACACAATTGGATCTTTCGTTCTCTCTCTAACAGAAGAAAGTGGGAAGGAGGGGGGGGGGGTGCATCGATCGTGCGCGATCGTGCATCTGCTTCATAGACATAGAGTGCGTTCGGGGAGTCACTATTCGCGCTATGGACGCAAACGTTATCATCGCTGTTCTTGGAGCCAATAGCGCGATAGCGTTAGCAAACTCCATGAACGATTCTAACGTAGCGTTGGTAGCGTTTAACCAGAGATATATTCGTCGAGGTTAAGTTAATGTCAGGGATTCTGTTTTCAATCACCAACCAAACTTTTCTCTATAATTAAAATTTTTAATGTTTTGTAAAGTATTTTTAATATTTTTGTACATTTTTTATTTTCTCGTAGTGAATAACGGAACGCAATCTCAATTGCAATCTCTGATAGTTTGTCGCTAGGCCAGAGTGAACAATGTAAACTAGATCAAAAAATAATAATAATAAGTTACACTGAGTAAATTAATCAGATAAAAGGAAGAACTCTTGAGCATCCATGATCTATTTTAGAAGAAGAAGCATATTTACATAATAAGGACCTTAAGCATCTGCAACGGAATATCTTGCTACGCTATATCGCAATAGTAACTTTTTTCCGTACATGGGAATTAAAAATTGCCAAGTAACAAGATATCTCTGATTTTCACATTTATAATGAAATCAAATACCCAAGTTGAACTTCGCAGAAATTTTGAAAAGTTAAAGATGATACACAAACAAGAATTACATTCATTTCAGCTTAGTGACAAGCCATCAATAGAGATTAAAATTGAGATTGCATTCATTATGATAAAATTTGAAATTCACACATTACGTACGTTTACTCTACGAAATTCTAAGAGAGAAAAGTTTAGTGCCACTCGAGAACAGAATCCCCTCAAATATTAATCTAACTTTGACGAAATGTCAAACGCTACCAACGCTGCGCTAGGGTTGTTCACGGATTTGTAAACGCTAACGCTACTAATACACTACCTCGCAAGGAATAGCGTTGATAGCGTGCAGTTGTGACGTAACACGCTACCATGACATCATGATCGTGTTTGTTAGCGCTATCTGCAGCACTGCGAACAATTTGTAGTGCAAATAGCGTCTTCCCGAACGCACCCATAATATAGAGAGTAGACGCATGATCATGATTCACTCTCCACTTTCTTCTGTTAGAGAGAGAACGAAAAATCCAATTGTATTGCCTCCATCTCAAACGTGACTGCTGTGTCTCGGTCTATTTATTGCTACGTCTATGGTCTATTCTTAGCCGTTGTTACTAGCTTTTGGATCGTCTTGTATTCAATAAACAATTTATCTCCTGAAAACATTGTACATGAATAGAAAGATGTCTCCGAAACTGTCATTCTGAACGATGTAAAAATGTATTATCTTGGAAGCTGCAGTTTTTGTCAATATCCTGGAAAATATATTATCCCAGAATCTGCCAGTCTGTGAATGTTCTGGAAACATATGTTGTCCCGGAACCTATCAATTTGTTAATTTGTCAATGTCCTGAAAGAATATGTGTCCTGGAATCTGTCAATCTGTGAGTGTCCTGTCAAATTTGTTTTTTTTTTTCGAAAACGAGTAAAAATAAATTAATTTCACTTGAACGGAAGGTAGAAAACCAAAAGAGGTTTATAAAATTGTTTTTATAAGTAATTTTATTTTCGGTTCCGGAAGCTGCCCTGACATATATATTGTATATATATATATATATATATATATATATATATACATATACATACAATTTTAATATTGCATATTTAAACATAGGGAATGCATAAATAGCTTAGCATTAATGACTTCTATCTGTAACGTGTGTTTATTCACACATTATAGTATACATATATAGTATATATATATATATATATATATATATATATATATATATATATATATATACTACAATATTGTATAATATTGCCTGCATGTATATTATTATATAATACACATAGGGATAATACATATTTATGTTTAAGTACACGCACTATTAATATCTGTATATTTTAACATGAGTAATTTCTACATCTTTTCATTAAACATAGCAAAAAACGGAGTAGCTACGTATATTATATATGTAATATATCTATGTATAGATATATGTATGCTAATACATATTACATGTTACATTCATAAATACGAATTATAATTACATTTTATGTGTATTATAATGTATGTACACACACACAATGACACAAAATATTATTCTATTATTGCATATAGACATGCTGAATTAATGATATATGCAATATTAAAATTATATTTTGGGTACATTATTGTGTATATCTACATTATAATTATAATTTATATTCACTAATTTTTTTATATGCTGCAACAATGTTAGAATTATAAATAACATTACAATCCGAAGCGCCACTACGGTCTAAGTATTAAGATGTTGAACTAATATATATATTATTCAAACGAATGAATTAATTTCAGAAATAATAATTACGTGTCGATATGGTTGTCGACATTAACGCAATTAATCTGAAATGTAATAATCCCCCCAAAATTCCCCAAATTAATCTTAAAGAATTATAAATGTTATGTTTGTACAATGTGAATACACACACATTATACAATGTATGTACCTAAAATTCTAATATTGCGTATAAATGGATATATCTGCATGATTATCTAAACATGAGTAACTTTTATAAACTGTTTATAAAATGCGTGCGTGCGTGCATGCATGCGTGCGTGCGTGCGTGCGTGCGTGCGTGCGTGTGTGTGTGTGTGTGTGTGTTTTTATAAAGTATAATATATATACAATTTTCTATATTGGATATATAAGTCGACATGTTAGTAATGTAAGTACTATAAGTATCTATTTCTTTTTATTAGACAGAGTAAAAAGAGTTACATTATGTATGTCATATTCATTTATTGATAATATATTATCGTAACTTAAAATGACATTGGTAAGAAAAAAGTGCTACTACGGTTTCATATCGATATAATTATTAGTTAAAAATCTGTACTTTATGTATATTACAGATTTTTTAGTACTGTTGGTATATATTGGAACGCCGCCTACATTGCATGTGTATATAACACAACTGTATTTCTAAGGCCTGATTCCACAAATATAAGATTAACTTCAATTTCGGTTAATTTTTTTCTCAATTCTAAAATTGAAAAATTTTCCAAAATAAAATAAATCTTACATTTGTGGGACCGAATCTAATACATGTTTTCGTCCCTGAGCTAAGATGGTGATGTAGGAAATGAAATAAAAATGTCGATAATTAATCGATCGAATTTTCTGCATGATCATATCAACTCAGAGGACGTAAGCATCTTATACATTGGAAATGAAAATCTATAATATCGACTTTGATTAAGTTCAGCCATCGTTCCAGCATTCTTTTAATAATCAGTATGTAATATTTGATCGGATGCAAAGAACATAATTTTTTATCGCATTAAAAATGTAGGGTTTCGTAAAAAAGAGCATTTACGGAGCATTACTTTTTTGTTTTAATCTCAAGAAATCTGCTGCTGAAAATCATCGTTTGCTAGTGAAGGCTAATGGGGAACATGCTCTACCTGAAACAACTTGCAGAGATTGGTTTAGAAGATTCAGAAACAACGATTTTGACGTGAATAGCAAAAAGTGTCCTGGTAAGCCGAAAAAGTTCGAAAATGGAGAATTGGAGTCATTATTTCAAGAAGATTCATGTCAGACGCTCAAAGAGACGCTATCGACGTCAGTTATTCAATTTGAATCGAACACTCAAAGAAAAACGCCCGCAATACGCCAAAAGACATGACAAAGTTATTCTTTTTCATGACAACGCTAGACCACATGTTGCATAACCAGTAAAGGAAATCTTGGAGGCACTTGGATGGGATGTTTTACCCTTCCTGCTCTATTCACCAGACGTTGCTCCTTCAGATTACCACTTGTTTCGGTCGATGCATGATCTTTTTGAGCAGCATTTCAGTTATTTCGAAAATATTAAAAAATAGCTCAATGATTGGATCGCCTCAAAAAAACCTGATTTTTTTTTATCGCGGAATTTGTTACCTGAAAAGTGATGAAAGGTTGTAGCTTTCGGTGGACAATATTGTGAATAAAATATCAGATACCTTTTGAAATAAACATGAGTTTTTGTAGCAAAAAACAGTGAGAATTAATTCAAGCATCAATTATGAAGAATTAAATTATTCCTTTATACTAAAAAAATTGTTGAATTTATTGCTGTTTTTAGGCCCGTTATTGTGACCCTATGTATCTCCTCCCCCTTTCTTTTTTTGTGGCTGGGTAATGAGAATTACATGACTTTCCCTGGATCGGGGGCGTAGCGCCATCGGCAGGGAAAGGAATGCATCCTCATTTGGAATATAGTGCCGAATAGCATTTCGATCCGGGAATCTCCGAGACTTCGGAGGTTCCACTCTGGCCTCCCCTCTCCGAGCCCCCTCCAGCGTGGATTCCCAGCCGCGGGTCTCCCGTTTGATCCACGATATTTCCAAACGCGTGTCCTCCTTAATTTTTTTCGCTTCCAGTCTCATATTTCATTTTTGCGCGTAATGCTCTCTTTATGAAGCTGAATGATCGCTTCGTTCAGCCGTAAAATTTCTCTGTCTTTGAGATCTACATCGGCATGTGCACTCGGCGGTTGGTTGCCCAGAGCGATCCTCTTCCGGAGAATCTCGCAAATAGCAATCAATTTAATGGCCGCCGCTCACAAATGGTTCGCTATATCCCCCCTAATGTTTTTAGATCTCTCAATCGACTTAGCGATGCTATCAATGGCAGTGGTCGCTACTGATGTGATTGCCGCGATCGGCTGATGTTCCAGGTTGACCGAGAGATCCTCAGCCTCAGTTAATCTCCGCGTATTGCGCTTCGAGGCGGGAGCCTTATTTGGCTTCGCGATAAATGCGGCGTCTTCAACAAGGCGTTTGGTCAGTGCGTCTTGCTAGTTCTCTCTCTCTCTCTCTCTCTCTCTCTCTCTCTCTCTCTCTCTCTCCAAGAGCTTCTCCGCCGTGAACTCCCTCGTGAGAGGGGTCCACGGTCTTCTCTTCTTTGGAGCATTCCCTTGAAATGTCCCATTGATTTGTAAACGTGGAAGGAAAACCCCAAACGGGATTTTCCTTCTGGATTTACAGTTTCCGTCTGAGTTTTATGGTTTTTCCTTACCATTTGTGCACTCTTCTAACGAGAGGAGGCGCACAGGTGACATGTGTCAGTCCGCACCGTTAAGAGTACCCAGCGATGCGGCGACACGTCTGCGGGAGCACCCGCGTCCGGGTGGAGAGTAGTCTCCTCCTAACGGCGCCGGGTCGCCGAGCATTTGAAGTTAGGATTGCCTTCCATTACCGGCACATTGAGGGTGTCCCTACTGGATGTTATCATTATTTCGAAATTATCGTATACTATGAATCTTGATCTACAATTTGTTTATCATTAATTATTTGACAAGAATATTATTTTGTACTATCTAAAGTAAATTGTGCACTTTTTTGTGCATTATTTTAAATTATTAATATTTATAAGATCCGGCGTCGGTCGGCGTCGGTTAGTTGATGGCATTTATCGGCGTCGTCGCTATCGGTCAGCGTCGTCATCGTCTGTCGACATCGTCGACGTCGGTCGGTGTCGACGACGCCGGATGACATTGAACGATTCGGACGACAACGATTATGTTAATATATTATATAATTTTAAATATTAGACTGTTCATTTGTTAATATTCACTTATATTGCACAATTTTTGTAATAATTTTTTTAATAATATTATTAGGTGTTGGAATTAATTCGTAGCGTTTTTTAATGAAAGAATGTTATTTATTTCACATGAGCATTAAAAAATACATTAATGAAAGTACTTCCCATCACTTGTAAAACGCTACGAATTAATTCCAACATCTAATATATGTAGGCATTGTGAAGAGAATGAGAAACTGACTTTGCGTGTACGTATATGTGTGAGTTTGAAACTTGGAAAATAAAATGCAAATGATCTTTTTGGGTTAAGAGATCTCGAGATCTCAGGGTTGAATGTATCGATTTTAATCGGATTCGCAATTGCTCGCTCGTATTTCGAATATACAGTTAAATTATTATTATATTTTTTATTACGGTTTTAGTTTCTGAGATATTGTAACCGAAACAAATTTTAACGAAAGAATTCTGGATAAGCTTGATAGCGCCGCGACGTTTGTTTACACAGTGATATTCACGTCAATTTCTTACATACTTGGTCGCGCTGCTACCGCATCGAGCATTTGATAGTAGAGTCCTGTTCTCTGTAAAGGGATGCTAGACGAATTGTACTTTCAAATGATGCATTCTGAATAGTGCTAAAATAATTCGCAATCTTTATATTATATAAAAATCGTATTCATGTTTCTGACTAAAATAATTATTTTTCATTTATCCGTATATGTGAATAATATCATTTTTTTAATTATATTTAAGCAATTCAAGCAATGTTCCCATCACTTCTCGGACAAACCATAGTTATTTTCTATTTTCTGAGGATTCAAACAATGATTTTTTAAAGTCTATTTATATGTATCTTGAAGGCGAAATTTGTTTAAATTCACAAGAAATATAATTATTTACAAAGATCCTCGACCGAATATGGCGTTTATCCACTCATTTGTATTTGACCACTCATTTATGTTTAATATTTTATCAGTCAATTTTTACTTGATAAAATTAATAAAATTATTGTTTTAAATTGACTAAATAATATATAATTAATAATTAATAATATATAATATATAATATATAATTGACTAATTAAAAATTACATTACTTTTATATTTAAAATTTCAAAAAATTAATAACACAATAATTATACTAAATGTCCCAAAATTGACGATAAATATTTTAAAGACGAATTCATGGAGACTATGAGGATATTTTTTAAATGGGAATAGATAAAAAATTATGAATAACGGGACTGGAATTTTCCTATCAGGAATGGCAAGATTGTCAGTGTCATGGTAGATTGTCAGTGTCATGATTGTCAGTTCACTGATTGTCATGACACTGATTATCACAATTCCTGATTCCATAGTCAATGTAAAGGTGCTTCTTCGAAGATGCTTCATGTCTTTATCAGTAACAAAGTTCAACATCTTCACACGGACTATCTTGCCGTTCCTAAGCGCGAAATTTTAACCACATTGTTCATAATTTTTAAACTCCTCTGATTTAGAAACTGTTATAATCTCGACATTAGACTTTTTGTCTTAAAATGCTACAAAAAAATCTGTCTATAAAATATAATATTTATCGTCAGTTTTGGGACATCTCATATTATCAATAATTAACTACTTTTATACAGGTTCTTGAAAGAGGTATCGAAAAATTTGCTCAGGCACGTTTTCACGGTCCTATTGCTGGAACAGTTTTGTTCCGATGGTTGGACAGTCAAGTAGACGATGATCTTGATACAATTATCTACACAAATTTACATCACATTCACAAACAGAAATTACAGTCGCTAAACTACACTGAGCATCATTGGAAAATATACGTTACTGATATTTTAGAAACTGGCAAAGGTTGGTAACTGTAAAATTTTACATTTAATTCTAATAATCCTTAGTTGTATTTTTTATAATGCATATTATATGTACGTTATTGAAATTATCTATAAAATTATAGTTATTTTTAAAATGTTTACGTTTAGATAAAAACAACTGCAATATACTCCAAAATGTATTCGATCCTAATAATTCTGACGTTGGAAAATCTATTGGAGATGTCGATGTACGTTTAGGCAAAATAAAAGTTGCTATTGACTCACAGGAAAGATATAAAACTTTTTATAGAGATTCTGAACTATCTTTACTACCAACGAATTTGCTTGGTCCACATCGTCACTTATACTTAGTTATCTTTCATCCTGTGCACGAGGATTCGTTTCTGGCCTGTACGAAAATAAATCATCGTAAGCCAACATATACCAAGTAAGAATTATATCATTAGCCTTATTAAATATGATAATGAAATTTGTAAATAATTATGAATTATGAAATATTTCATAAAATTTAAAAATTATGAAATTAAACGATTTTAAGTATAAACCTATCTATAAGGAGCTTTCACAGGATCTTTGTTATAAAATAATCTCTTTAATAATAAAATATAATACATATAAATCTTAGACGTTTTGACCTTTTATTAGGCCATCTCCAGTAACTTTACAAAGTCAATTAAATTATTTAAATTAATGTCTATTGTGGCATGTCATTAAAACTAAAAAATTCACTTTCATTGCATAAGTCGCTGATACAGCGCATATACGGGATTAAATATTAGATGTGCATCTTTATTCATAAATTTATTTAACAAATAATAATTTATTTTGATAAATTTAGAAGTAAAGCTAAAAACCGTAATTTTTTTTTATATATTGAGCAAAACTAGTTATAAAAAGACATGTATACTGTGTTTTAAGAGGGGGTTGTGATTTTTGTGGGAAAAATTTTATTTCAAAAACGAATAAGACACTTTTACTTTTGAATGCGGCATTAAGATTAGACAGATATATTAATACGAGGGGAAGTCAATAAGTTCTTAGAAAATCTGTTAGAGGGCACTCGCAGTGTCATGTCGTATTACTTTTTGACAAGTAGCATCTTTCAGCTGATTACTGTCAAATTTTGAGCGGAATTCATCGCGTGGTTTCATTTCTGTAGATGATTAAAGCGAACAACCTTTGTATTTTTTGGAAAAAAATAAGTTTCGTGCAGTGATCAAACATCTACATATGGAAGGTTTAACACCGAAAGAAATCAAAGCCAAGTTGGATAATATTTATAGCACATCTGCACCAACGTTTGCGATTGTAATTGGATGAATGAATTTAAACGTGATCGTACATCCACATGTGATGCACTTCGTTAGAGACGTTCAATTGAGGCTGCTACGCCAGAAATCATCGATAAAGTCCACGATATTGTTTTGACTGATCGATGAGTGAAAGTGCGCGAGCTTGTTGAAGCCACAGGCATATCACATGGCACAGTGATTTTAATTTTACACGAACAATTGGGTATGAAAAAGCTATCGGTAAGATGGGTGCTGCGTTTGCTCACTGTAGATCATAAGCGCGACCGTGTGACGATTTTAAAACAATGTTTGGAGATGTTTCAACGCAATCCAGATGAATTTCTGCGTCGATTCATTACTGTGGACGAAACATGGATGCATTACTTCACACCCGAGACGAAGGAACAATCAAAACAATGGACTTTACCGAGTGAACCAGCTCCGAAGAAAGCGAAGACCGTGAAGTCGGCCGGATAGGTGATAGCCACAGTTTTTTTAGGATGCATGCGATATAATTCATATCGATTACCTTCCGTCGAAGTAAACGATCAATGGCGATTACTACGTAGCTTTATTGGACTGTTTCAACAACATTTTAAAGAAAAAATGTTGGCGAAGAAGAATGTGCTCTTCCATCAAGACAATGTATGGGCTCAGCCTGCATTGATGGCCAAATTCAACGAATTCCGCTTAATTGCTTCTCCACCCAGCATATTCGCCAGATTTAGCTCCCTGCGATTATTTCCAAACCTGAAGAAATGGTTCGGAAAGAGATTCACCACCAGAGAGCAGCTCATCATCAGAGGCTTATTTTGATGGGTTGAACAAATCATATTATTCGAACGGCTTGAAAAAGTTGGAGAATCGTTGGATCGAGTGTATCGAGCTGAAAGGAGACTATGTTGAGAAATGAATAAAAAAAAATGTGTTTTATGTTAATATATATTTTCTAAAAACTTATTGACTTGTCCTATATTTCCCACTCTTTGTTATTAATTTTATTAAAACTACAATTATGCACACAAAAGTCGGCTCAAATGCGACTCTGAGGGTATCTAATACGGCATATACAAACTTTTTGCAATATACCTCTTATACCAATGTCATCTTCTATATATATTATGGAACTTTATTTTACTATGTCTCTTGAACCAATGCCGCCCCTTCCTCCACTTAATTCTTGCGGGAAATCGCTCGGGATACTCTCCCCTACATATCTAAAGGATACTCAAATCGGTGAAATGTGACCTAAAGTGTAGTATGTATTTACCAAATAAAAAATAAAACTGTCTTATTCGTCTTTAAATAAAATTTTTTTCTACAAAAACCACAACCCCTCTTTAAACATTGTATACACATCTCTTATATTATTAGTTTCGTTCATCACTGAAAAAAACTACGGTTTTTGGGGGAGCTCTACTTCTGAACATTTACCTTTATTTTACCCCTTTGGTTGTTACATCTGAGTCTTTTGGGTTCTCAAATTTATCGAACGGTTTGTCATCACCATGCTTATTAATGGACGTCTAATATATATTTGTATTACAATGACATTTATTACATCGATGAGGCCAGATATCAAGAGACGGTAGTATAATTATACTATTCTCGCGCCAAGTGTAGCGCGAAATTGTCCCGTATCTTTACACGAGTCAGCAAATTGCGAACACTTGAGATTATCCGATCTCTCAATAAATGGCTGAATTAATTATCTTTTGATTAGGTTCAATCAACAACATGAGTTTAAATTATACAGGGTATTCCCAGGTTAAACCGCTAAACTTAAAATATGAATTTAGGACCTCAAAACAAATAAAAATTTTCCTCTGAAAGTATTTTAATAAAAATATTATCTATCTATTTTGATTTTGTATAATTTTTATACGGAAAACTACGACATTCACATATATATTATGATCACTCTTTACACACTTCGACTTGCAATATATTTGCGAAATTTATTTATTATGTATTATATATTATAACTTACGTTGACTTTTGTAAGTAAAAATACCATAGGATTCGGTGACGGTCTAGGCACGAAGATGTTGAGAATAAAAATGGTACGCCGAGAAGCGGCGACCAAGGGAATGAGTAGAGGTATTAGTACGTGGAGAGTTAGCAATAAAAGGAAGATCTGATGGTAACAAACAGAAGAGTAGCAATTGCAATAGTATGCAGAGATGCGTTCTAATTCAACTTTGTTAACTTCAAGTATTTTTAACATTTGATGAATAACAAGAATAAAATGATATCAGGATTGACAAAGTCAAGTTTTGGAATGCATCCCAGAAAGGAAGCTGTATAAATAATACCTGGAGCAAAGGTAGACCTAGGAGTGCCGATGGCGGCCGCGGTGGCCTGCGAAAGAGCAGTGGCCTATTGAGGAACGGCAGCAGCAGTGGCAGCCTGCGAAGGAGCGATGGAAGCGATGGTGACTTGGAGAGGATTGATGATGGCGGTAATGGCTTGCGTATAGCTTTGGTGTATATATATTGAAGTTGCACTTGATTGTCTCGTTTGCATGACAATGGAGATATTTCGGAGATATACCATAGGATGGCGAGTGCCATCTGCCATGAAACGGACAACATTTCCGAGGGCGATGATGATGATGATGTATTTTAAAAGTTTGACATTTCGGATTTCATATCGTGATATCTCTATAAAGTACGTAGAAAGTAAAAACACTTTTATTATATAATTTATTATATAATTTAAACTCAAGTTGTTGATTCAGACTACTCAGAAGATGGTCAATTCAGCCATTTATTGAGAGATTTAATAATTTCGAATGTTATATTTCATCATTTGGTTCATGTATCGAAAACGATCATTTTATAAATACGTATAGAGTAGGTTCATTTAGAAAAATCTGACTATCAGCTCATGTTTTCGATTGGTTCAAGTTAACTTGCTCTCACTATGATAACACGAATCACAATGTAAAAAAATGGCACGCTTATTGAAAAATTTGTAGACATGAAATGTAAAATATTCTTTATTGATGTTTTTCATATTATAATTGTAAGGAAACTTTATAATTATAAAGAAATAATATAGTTATAAATACAATCTGTTTAATAAAAATTTAGAATTTTAAATGAAAACATAGTTTCAAACAATGATACGCCAGTATCAAATTTGTTCTACGCACACCTTCACAAAGAAAGGGCTCCAGTGGGAAAATAATAAAAACGAAATATAAAATTATTATACTTTAAAAAAAATTTATCATTACATAAATCATTATATAATTAAATAATATATATAATACTTTAAAAAAAATGAAATGAAATGTTTACATTGCGCCAATTGCGAAAAAAACATATATTTTCTTATACTTGTATTTTTAAAAAAACATCCAAGTGACAGTATCTTTATATTTCTATTCAAAGATTGTTATATTGCAATCTAAGTAATTGTACTTTTCCTTTCTAAAAAAGGAGATGTAAGTCGATTACTCGCATCTCTTGAAGTTTATTGTTATCGTTTTTCTGTGATTGGTTCTCTTGCTGCGCTTACTTCATGAGCGGCTGTCATCGCGGAGATCGCGCGTTTGACGTTATGTGTATCGAAGATTAAGTGTAATCGATTAATAAAAGAGTTAATAGTGTAATGATAATATTGTAAAATTATTACAAATTGTTGAATAAAGGAGGGAGTGTAAAAATGGCCAAAAATTGGCCCTGAATAGACACTTTTGAAACCTATGCAGTTGTTTAAAAAGTTCGTAGATTCATGAAAAAATACTTATTTATCCAAGAAAGCTTGGGAAATTTTCAAAAAATAATAAAATACTGAAAACTGAAATGAACAGCTTACAGTCTGATCGGCGAAGAGAGTCTCGTGTATGTTCTGTGAGAGCCTTACGACGAGCGCGAACCGAGACGGACATGTTTCGTCTCGGGTTGGGTGTGACGTCATTCCAAATTTTTGTTAGCCAGATTAGCCTACCTCTTTTCAGTGCTTCCGATTCTTTCTCTCAGAGATACACGTGGTCAATATATGATTCTACACAAGATTGTCTTTAGATGCAGTCTCCTACTTCGAGGAGCATCCATGCGCATTACCTGACAAGGAAAAAAAAATTTTTTTTTAATCGGCCTCTCAAAGACTTCCATGACAAAAGGACACTCTTAAATTTTTATCAAAGAATATTAAATTTTTCGCTAGTGAACGATTTAAATCAAAGTTTCGACTTTCCTTAATACATGTTTGATTTGATGCAAAAATGACTTAATCTGGATTTTAAATATGGTACTGTATGTTTTTTTTAGCTGAACGCGATGCAATAATTCATTAAGTTCTATGGTATACGCCATAAGAAATATAGCCTTATTAGTGTTGGAAATAGTAAATTTGAAGTATATATATATATTGATTATCGACAGTCGAAACTCTTTTGTTGATTGCGTAGCACTGCTTTTTCTTCGTTTTGTTTTCTTTCTTTGCATGTTTGTTTTCGCATGTTTTGTATCAGAGATTTTTGGCACCGTAAACTCAAAGGAGTTAGTATGGAAACATGGACATTTTGCTAAGGATTGTCGCAGTAAGAAAAATAATAAATAAAATATCGACAGAAAAAGTCGTCTGCAAAGGAAGAAAATGATTCATCCAAACAATCCACTCTGTTGTTACTTGTGAGGTGAATACAAATGAATGGTACATTGATTCCGGAGCGTTTGCACATATGACTAAATGTCATGATTGGATGGTAGATGTCAATAAACTAAAGGATGAAGATGTCATAATAGCAGATAAAACACGAATTCCAATTGAAAGTCAAGGCGATGTACATTTAAATGTCTCAATAAACGAGTCAGTTGCCACTGTTAAAGTTAAAGATGTTTTGTACGTTTCTAGATTTAGTCACGAATCTTTTGTCAGTGAGCGAAATGACAAAACAAGAAAATAAAGTAGTTTTTGACTTAGACGAATATAAAATATTCAATAGTCGTAACCAAGTGATCGCTACTGCTTCTTGGAAGCAAGTATGCTGCGTTAGTTAAATCAACAAAATGACAGCAATTTATGGCATCGCAGATTCGGTCACATCGGTGAAGGAAGTCTTCAAAGGCCGGTTAAAGGCATGGTTTCTGGAATAAATCTGAAGTAAAAAAAGTAGACTTTAGACGCTGTGAAATTTGCATCAAGGATAAGCAGTTGAGACTGTCCTTTAAACATATTGAAAATAGAGCTAAAGAATTAGTTCACTCAGATTTATGTGGCCGTTACAAGTCAACTCCATTGGAGGTGCTAAATACTTCCTAACTTTTATTGATGATTTTTCGCGAAAAGTTTACGTCTATACACTTAAAAGTAAAGATGAAGCTTTAAGTCATTTCAAATCATTTAAGAATCTCTCATTTGAAAATCAACATAAAAAAAAATCAAAGCACTCAGGACTGACAATGGCACCGAATACGTAAACGGAGGTTTTGAAACTTTTTTAAATAAAGTAAGTATAATCTATCAGAAATCAGTATCTTATGCGCCAGAATAAAATGGCCTGGCAGAGAGAATGAATCGTACTTTGATTGAAAAGGAATGTTGTTTGTTGTTTGATGCAAAATTAGATTGTGCTCTATGGGCCGAGGCAATTAATATAGCTGCATATATCATCAATCACTCGCCATCTCGAGGTTTAAAGGATCAGACGCCAGAAGAAATTTGAATTGGATGCAAACCGAATTTAGAATGTCTGCAAATTTTTGATTCAAAAGCAATGATACACGTTCCGAAGCAAAATGTTAGAAACTGGATCCTAAATCAATAGAATGTGTCATGGTTGGATATTACGACGTTCATCAAAGGATATAGACTATTTAATAAGACAACTAGAGATATAATAATCAGTCGAGATCATATTTATGGAAGACCAAAGCACAAACTCACAGAAGATGAAAGAACAAAAAAAACTTCAGTTAATTCCTGATCGATTTTGGTTCAGTAGGAGTTTCGGAAAACAACCAAAATCAAGATGACAGTTCTGACGAACAAGAGATTATAAATGATGGATATATAGAAGATTTTGATAATGCGCAAGAATATCTTTATTCCGAAGACAGCAGCGATAATGACGATCCGAAAGATGAAGCTAACGTACCTGTATCAGCACCTCGTCGGTCAAAGAGTACCAAAACTTAATCGTCATAAAGATTTTGTTTATCTTGCAAAATTGAATGATCTCGAAACGTTGGATGATCCTGAAACAGTGGAAGAGGCTTTCAGCAGAGCAGATGCGAAATTCTGGAAGGAAGCAATGCAACGTGAATACAATGCTCTATTGGAGAATTGAACATGGGATTTGACGAATTTACCCTCAAACAAAAAACCATTAAACTGTAAATGAGTTTTTAAGAAAAAGAGAGACAGTACAAACGAAATCTACAAAGCACGTAGTTAAAGGATGTGCTCAAAAAAAGGATATTGATTTTGATGAGACATACTTTCCAGTCGTTTGTTATGATTCGATCAGATATCTTCTGGCAATGGCAGTTAATTTGAATTTACTGTATAGATCAGATGGATGTTACAGCATTTTTACAAAGAGAACTGAAGCATGAGATTAATATATTACAACTAGAAGGATCCAACAGGATCAATGGGTTGGTCGTCTTCCTTGTACAGATTAAAACAAGCCAGTCGCATGAATGGTATGAGAAGATAAATGAAAACCTCAAGGATATTAGATTAAAAAGGTCAAAAGCAGATCCGTGTATTTACTATAATATATCTACAAATCGTAATGGCAATCTACGTTGACGATATTCTTATCTTTTGGAACAATGTTCAGAGAAGAAATCAAAGTAAGAAAGAATTAATGACCAGGTACGCAAAATGAAGGATCTGGGAGAAGCGCGACAAGTGCTTAGCATGCGTATTGAGTAAAGGCAAGATAATAAAGATTATACAGAGAGAGATTATAACAAAGAACAGATTATAGCGGATTAAGAAGAGTACATCAATTAAGATTTTAAAGAAATTATGTCTAAATGTCTGATTGCAATTCAAGCACCATGGATCTCAACGTGAAATTGTTAAAGATTGAATCTATGAAAGAAAAGACAGATATGGATCAAATTCCCTACCAAGAAGCTATTGGAAGTCTTTTATATGCAGCTCAAATTTCACGTCCGGACATAAATTATGCTTAACGTTTGCAGTCGATACAACAATAATCCAGGATAGTCTCACTGGAGCGTAGTAAAGAGAATCTTCCGTTATTTGCAGGGAATCAAAGGAGTAAAGCTAATCTTTCAAAGGTCAAAGAACTATGAAATCAATGGATATTGATTCTGATTGGGAAAACGACCTGAATGATCGAAAATCAGTTATATCTTCCAGGCGTTTGATAATCTGGTATCATGGAATACTAAAAGACAACCTACCGTGGCTCTTTCAACGAGTGAGGCCGAGTATATGTCATTGAGCAGCAGGAGGCGTTATGGCTCAAAAATCTTCATAAAGAGTTGAATCCTAATACATGCAGGATTTATAGCGACAACAAGAGCGCAATTGATTTATCAATGAATGACTGTTATCGCACCAGAAGTAAACACATAGACATTCGACACCATTTTGTTTGTGAATAAATATCTAAGGGCAATATAGTTTTGAATTACACTAAAACTGAACATATGGTCGCTGATTTTCTAACCAAGCCCGTCGTGAAAAATAACATTATTATTGTGCAATCAAGTTAGGTCTTAAATTTAAAGATTGAGTTGAATTTAAGTGGGAGTGTTGGAAATAGTAAATTCGACCTTAAAGCTTATATACATGTATATATATATATATATATATATATATATATATATAATATATATATATATATATAATCGATATATATATATAATATATATATATATATCGATTATCGACAGTCGAAACTCTTTTATTGGAAGCGCTGCTTCTTCTTCGTTTTGTTTTCTTTCTATCACATGTTTTGTACCAAAGGTTTTTTCATAAAATTATATTCTGTATCAGCATACTCTGTCTCTTTGCTAAACTCACTGCGCTCTTTTTCTATATCCTATTTACATCAATCAGTGTGAAAAAAATGATCAAATTTTAATTTTTCTCTTATCACATCTTTTTTGTATTATGTACTCATTTAATTTTCTAATAAAGACTTCTTTAGTGTCAAATTGAGGCATTTGATTTGAGGATGTCAAAACTACAAAGCGGTATACTTTAGAACTTGTAAAAAAAAATTTTCAATCTCTTACAATGTTCTATAATTCACTTAAATGCAACTTTTAAAGACCCTATAGGAGGTCCCGGAAAAATTCCAACTGGATCTTGTTCTGGGTGAACAGACCTATAATTTGAGAGGAATAACGATCCATTTGAACGCTTGGAACTTTGCTAAGATCGACTTTCAATTTAAAATTTGATCATTTTTCACATTAATAGAGCTATATTTCTTAAGACGTATATCGTAAAACTAAATGAATTATGACATCGTAGCGACCGAAAAAACATATAGTACTATATTTAAAATCTAGATTAAATCATTTTTGTATCAAATCAAATATATATTAAAGAAAATCGAAACTTTAATTTAAAAATCGTTTATTAGATCTCTAAATCTTAATATATTCTAATAAAAATTTAGGGGTGTTTTTTTGGCATGAAATGGAAGCTTATGAACTGAAAGGTCGATTAAAAAAAATTTTTTTTGTCAGTCGAATGTGTATATTTATTGTAGATAAATAGATTTTCATATATTTCTTATAAAACATATGTATTTTTTATAAAACAGCATTCCAGTTCGTAGTTATGTTGCTGCTAGATATAACTGAAACATTTTATCGACTCAATTTCCATATTTCATTCTTTATGTTCAATCATCTATTATGTTTAAGTTATTCTGTACGTAATAAAGACGGGTATCACTGCAAATTGTACTCTGACTGCAATAGTACTCTGACTGCTCATACTTCATGTGTCAATAAGGGAAATTTTCATTTCTTTTGCAATAAATGTTTTTAATTAGAAATATTTTCTATTTTTTGCACATTTATTAATTTTCTAAAAAAATAATATTTATCAAAAGATGACATTTTGATTTTATTTGTATTAAAACTTATAGATATTTGTCAATAAAGTTATCGCATAGATAAAATATCAAAATTTCGCATGAATTCAAAATGTAACTACTTAAAAGTTGTTCATATTTAAAAATTTTTTTTTATTTTCAAAGATAAAATCTGTATTTTACGAAGCTTTCAATGGATTTTGGATCTATCCTTACCTGGCATATATCCTTTCAAAAATAAAGATAATATTTCTTTTTTTAAGAAATTTACAATTTGACGCATTCTACGGGGTGGAGTAAATTTTTTTCGTAAAGGTCATGATAATCAATGTAAAGTATGGCCTTTTCTCTTACAAATTAAAAAAAAATTGAATTTTATACGATTTTTTTTTCGAGGAGATACTGTGTATCAAACTTGAAAAATTTACTCCACCCCTGTAGAATGCGTTAAACTAAGCAAATTTCTTAAAAAAAAAAAAACGTTTTTTAAAAGATGCCAGGTAGACGTAAGGATAGATTCAAAATCCATTAAAGTACTTCGTAAAGTACATACTTTATCTTTGAAAATGAAAAAATAAAACCTCTAAATACGAACATTTACGCTTATTTGAATTTATGCGAAGTTTTAATATAAATTTACCTATGCGATAATTTTGTTAACGAGTGTAATTTAATACATCTTTAACGCTTTTAAAATAAGTAATGACATTTCAAAATCGTTATTTTGAAAAAGCAGAATTTCTTGTTTATGAAAAATGGTGATTAAATCTCTGTTAATAACTAAATATTATTTTTCTGTTGAATGGATCTTATAGATAAATAAGTAGATACACTTAAGTAAGAAAGCGATTATATTTGTTTAACACCAGATTAAATCATTTTTTTTCATATTTTGAAAAAAAACGACTTATGCCCACTCTCCCTTATACATCACTTGAATTGAAATAAAAAAATTTTTTAATAGGAAAATGGAATATGAAAAATAGAAATTCAAAGAGTATCACTTGGATTTCATTTATTACAATTAAAATAGATAATACTTCAGATTAGGGGACCTCCCTCCAATGACCTTGGTCATATATTATTAAGATTATGACCTCCAACAAGTTTTACTCGTCACTCCTTATTAGTTAAAAAGTTATTAATAAAGAAAGTTTGGAAAATAACGTTTTATTTCTGCTATATATAATATTCTATAAAACTATTCTATACTCCCTTCCTTGTTTACGACTTTTCGCGCGAAATGATTTTCACACCACTCCCCTGTTTCAGGGGTACACGACTTCTACGCGAGGCGACTCTCACCCCATCTCCTCCCTGTTTAGGGGTACATGACTTCCTATGCAAAATAAGTTTCATTCCATCTCGCCAAGTTGCTTTGCGTGGAGGTTATGCATCTCAAAGCAGAGGGGAGGTGAGGTGAGAGTCGCTTCGCATGAACAGTCATAAAATATATTTTAAAGTAGGAAATTTTTGTTCTATATAGTGAAAGACATCTTTTTTCAAACTTTCCTTTTTTAGTAACTTTTTAACAAGTAACGAAGGATGACTAAAACCTGTTGGAGGTTACTCAGGGTCACGATCTTATTAATGTATATCAAAGTCAAGGTCATTGAAAGAGGATCCTTTAATCTGGAATATTACGTTAAAGTAATATTATTTTTTTAAGAAATAAAAGTACAATCATTTTGATTGGAATATAACAATATTTGAATGGAAATTCAAAGATACTATCACTTGAATGTCATTGGTAAAAGTACAAGTATAAATAAGAAAACTTATGTTTTTTTTTGCAATTGGTGCGAAGTTTCATTTCATTCTTTTTTTGAAAAGTACATTAAATTATAAAAGTATTATTTAATTATACCATGTATTCAAAATAAAGTGTTACAAATTTTTTTCGGAAACACAGAATTATTGAGAAAAATTGTTCAGACAATGATTGTAGAATTCAAAATAGTCTATTTTCTAATCTTACTATTATAGTTTGACTTTGGATAACGTAGCCAAGATCAGATTAAGGTCAGATCAATTTTTTTAAATTAAATCTTACTCCTACTTTTGTTTCCAAAATCTAGTAGATGATGTCGAGAGCTTTCTAAAACGTTACAAGAAAATATTTTTTTGTTAAGAACTTTTTGAGTTATGAT
The DNA here is from genome assembly GCF_024713525.1 of Acromyrmex echinatior. NCBI lineage: Eukaryota > Metazoa > Arthropoda > Insecta > Hymenoptera > Formicidae > Acromyrmex > Acromyrmex echinatior. The sequence goes on from NC_141857.1 coordinate 9,725,024, forward strand.
GCTTGAAAGTTTCAGTACTATCGGTATTAGCATTACCCAAGGTGTTCGACCGATGACTAGAATCTCTTGAATGTTATTCAAGATATCATATTCTGGATATCATTTGTTAAGATCAAAGCTATTGGATGTTGTACCTCTTATTTTCATTTTTAGTGAAAAAGTGGAAGTAAGAGAAATAATCTCCTATGGCCTTGATCTTGACAAATGTTATCCAGGACATAATCCTGAACATCATTCAAGAGGTTTTAACTGTCGGTCGGACACCTTAGGTAATGCTAATGCCAGTGATAGTGAAACTTTCAAGCATCATAACTCGAAAAGTACTCAATAAAAACTTTATAATGTTTTGGAAAGCTCGATATTAGCTATTAGATGCTAGAATCATAAGTAAAGTGTTCCATTTTAAAAAATCGACGTGATCTTGATCTAACCTTGGCGACGCTATCCAAAGTCAAATTGATAAAATCAGTAAAAAGATCTTTTCGAACTCTATCATTTTTGTCTAAACAATTTTTCTCAATAATGATGTGTTTCCGAGATAAAAATTTGTAACGGTTTATTTTGAACACCCAATATAATAATTTATGTAGTGATTTTTTGTTAAAGTATAATAATTTATTACGTGACGGTTTTTTTTAAAAGAGTACACACACTTGGCGTCTTTTTTTACTTTTTTTTTCAAAAAAGATAATTATAATATCTCGAATAAATATCTAATTGTCCAACTCAATTAATAGTAGTTTTAGTTTTTCGAGGATATTCTTATGGAAGATCTTCTTAGTCTAATCCAAGTAATAGCAGCTTCAATCTTCTTTGTCAAAAATTATTACTGCTCTAAAAGAAACTAATATATCAAATGAAACATTAAAATCCAGATGCTACAGTTTTAATTAATAATAAGTAAAATTCTATCAAATTGAAAGGTAAAACTCAAGTGATATTAGCTTTGTTATTCACTTAACTCTAATGATGTGTATTATTCGTATAAAAGATTTGATATCTATAACTGGCGCTAAGTTGAATCCCATACCAAATTAATTAAAGAATACAATCCATAATTGCGTTATGACTATTCAAATGTTACCAAAAAGTTACCAAAAAGTTGAAGAAGTAAATACTTGACTTTGCCAGATTACAGTGTAACATGGTATTAAAAACATGAATGTAAAATTTAAAAAAAGAAAAATTAGAAACATTCGCATGAGAGTATCGTGTGTAAGTATACATTCAATTTGATTAAACAGTCGTATAAGTTACGAAATTTGTACAAACTATTAGATTTAAGTTAAAGATAAATAAATTTGGATTTATAAGATTTGCGTTGTGAAAATGAAAAAAACAAGCAGAAAAGCTTTATTTTTATTCAGTGTCACATATTTTTATTTAGTGTAAAAAAAACATTTAGATTAAATTTATTATTACATTAAAATTGTAATTATCTCTTGTTATTTATTTTTTTAACTACAACTTATAATTTTTAAATTGTTTTTATTATTCAATCTATATAGTTTTTATTATTCAACCTAGCAGTGCCAAGTATATACTTCTTTAACTTTTTGTCAACATTTGAATGGACAAAATAATGCAATTATAGATTGTATTTTTTATTTAATGTGATTTGAGATATAATTTAGCGCTAGATGTTGATATCAAATCTTTTATACGAATGATACATAGAGTTAATAAACAACAAAGATGTACCACTTGGGTTTTATTTTTAATTTGATAGAATTTAACTTAAGACTGTAGCATCTTGATTTTAATTTGATACATTAGTTTTTTTTTGAGGAGTAATAATTTTTGACAGAGAGAAAACTGCTTTTGGTTGGAATAAGAAGACCTTCAATAAGGATATTCTCGAAGAAGAATTAAAACTGTTATTAATTGGACATTTAAGTGTTAATCGAGAAGCACGTACATTCTTAGCGCCTTTTCTTTATCTTTTTTAAAAAAGTAAGTTTGTACTGATATCAAGTATTTTTTAATGATGAACGTCTTCCTATAAATATTTTATCTTATAATTGATCTCAAGAAATAGATTTTTATGTGTTTGGACGAAATTTGGAGGAGGAATCGTCCCTTATTGTCCTTTTTTCTATGTGATATAATTTTGATATAATAAGTTTTAAAGGAGAATTAAAAATATAATTACTTGAGTTGATTAAAATGTCAAAACAACGGTCATTTGTATTTTTTAAAGAATAATAATTGACAAATACAAGCGTATAATTTACTGTATACATATTAAATTTTATGTATATCTTTGTTTTGATTTTAAATATTAATTGTCATATTTGTTATTTTATATAAAACAAAATTAAGTTATAAACAAACGAAGATCAAGGATGAATAAGTCGCATTTTTATTATCATTTTTTTAGCTTAGTTAACAAATACAATATAATATTATATAATTTCGTTTTCGCTCGATCTTCTTTTGTTAAATATTAATTATAAACAAATAGAGATCGATGACAAATAAATTGCTTTTTTAGTATTATTTCCCATAGTTAATAAATACCTACATATAATTTTGTTTCAATCTCTTTTTGTCAAATATTAAGTCATAAACACATGAATATCGATGTCGAATAAATCGCTTTTTTGTTATCGTTTCCTAACTTAGTTAATAGATATCAGCGTATAGTTTCGTTTTCATCTGATCTCCTTTTGTTAAATATCAAGTTATAAACAAATGAGGATTGAGATCGAATAAATCGCTTTGTTATTATTTTTCTCCGATTTTGTTAACAAATATAATGTATAATTTCATTTTCGTTTCTCTCTCTTTTTTGTTGTATTAATTTATAATCAAACAGAGATCGATGACAAATAAATCGCTTTTCATTATCATTTCCTAGTCAACAATACTAGCGTATAGTTTCGTTTCAATCCGATCCTTTTTTTGTTAATCCTTTATTGATAAGTTGGGGTAAAAATGTTCCCATGATTCGTTGATCTCACTAGTCAAATCGGTTTTTGTTTAATTTAAAGTATAAAGTATAAATGTACAAAACTATTTTTATTTAAAAATTTTATCTATAAATAAACAAAGAGTCAAGTTTTATTGTTTGTTTTGTTACTATTTATTTCTTCCACTCATTTTATACATTAGATGAAAAATGAACATGGAGTCGAATCGACCTCACCTTACTAGATACGTTTATCTTGCCAACAGAGGGTTAAATATTATTATAAACAAATGAAGATTGAGATCGATTGCTTTGTCATTATCTTTTGGCTTAGTTAATAAATATAGTGTATAATTTTGTTTTCATTCAATCTCTTTTTGTTAAATATTATGTTATAAACAATTGGAGATCGAGAGCGAATAGATTTCTTTGTCATTATCATTTTCTAATTTAGTTAACAAACACCAGCATATAATTTCGTTTCCATCCGATCTCCGTTTGTTCAATATTAATTACAAATATAATAAATAGCGATTAATAAATCGCTTTTTCATTATCATTTCCTAGCTCAGTTAATAAATATTCAATATTAAGTTATAAACAAATGGAGATCGATAGCGAATAAATCGCTTTTTATTATCATTTCCTAGCTAACAAAAAAAGTCACGGAAGTATCGTCCTTCGATTTGAGTATGTAATATCCCAAAAATATGTAATTGATACGACGTGAATCAATATCGAAACTGAGATTGAAATAAAGTTAAACTTTATGTCGATTCGATATTGAAATATCAACAAATTCTTAACAGTTATTTTGACATCGTTTTTCTATTGAATCAACTTTACTTTTATATCAGGAGACATGGTAGTGGTCTTGATGCTAAGACAAGGCGCGAGACATTGCCGTGACTACTTTACGCGAGCCGGCGAATTGCAGGGGACTGAGATTATTATATCTCAATTAGAACGAATCACGTTCTATATACACTTAATCGATAGAATACACTCCATTTATTGTATGTGCTTTTATTTTTTCTCTATGTGCCCTACGAGCAGAGATATTGCATCGCAAAATCCAAATTTGAAACTTTTAATTTTTTTAATGTAAGAAACGTCGTCTTCGTCACCGCTACGGAGTAGTGAAATGTTCTTTTGGAATTTTTGGCGTAAAAAAGGCAAATGTGGCGCTAGCAATACATGGTTACATGGTCAGCGAGTGTTGCGAGAGCTACGACGGTTCTGCACATTTCACATATTCTACATTCTGCAGAGATTATATAAGTGAAGTTTACGGTCACGCATTCACGGAGGAGTGAATAAGTGCAATTGTGGTTAAAGTACTCCGGTTACATCAAATTATTATTGATAAAAATATTTTTAATCGATGCGTTTTCGCGTAAAAAATAATACATGATCAGCGAGCGCTGCGTCTGTATAATAGTGTCTCGATTGGTTCAAACTACAGGATCAGTAAACTTTAAGTGTCTCGGTAATAATAAAACAGATAATTGTTGAGTTTAGCTTCCTCACCTTAAATGTTGATAAAATTAGGCCCATTTGACGTGTTTTTGAACAAAATGAACAAATCTGACAAAAGAAGTGTTGCTTTGCCCCGTGAACCATCGTTAAAATTGATGATTTTGAATTAGGAAATTTGTCACATCAATGACATGGAGGAACACATAAGTGAGGCTAGAATAAGTATTTTCTGCTTTAATTATACAAATTCTCTGCTGTAAAAGACATTTTCTGCTTTAAGAATATAAATTATTTTTTATGTAGTTTATGTTTTTATAACAAAGAATTTGTTTTGGTTAAGTATTTGCTTTAAAAACACAAATTATCTGCTTTAAAATAAAAATTCTCTGCTTTAAAAATAAATTTTCTGCTGTAAAACAAAAATTACTGTATATAAAAAATAATTTGTGTTTTTATAAAAAGACGTCCAACATATATTGTTTGCCAAGAGTAGAGAAGACCGGGGCCGGTGTCACAGTTTTTGATTAGTGATTTTTAGAAAAAAATGTCTAATTTTGAAATATTATATATGTTATAAATATTATATACGTTATATATTACGTATATAATACTCCATCCTTTAGCTTAAAAAAAAATTATTTGTGAATTCATCATATCATAAAAAATAAGCTATTTAATTTTAAATGAGTCCTTGTAGATTGATTTATGTTAGATGTTTGAGTAATATATCAATATGTATGTTAATTACAATTGTTTCAGAAATAGACTGCACGCCAATTACTTTCGGATTTGTAATTTAATTAATCTGAGATAATAATTCCCCGATTAAATTAAAAGCTATAAAGAATTTATTGCGAAAGATATTATCTAGGTCGAGAATCGAATTCGGATTTCACGTATAAGTAGTATATGGACAGCATCAAAACAAACCCTCTCCACGTCTCTTTTCGGTACCGTGGGCGTGGCCTAGACAGGTTGGCCTGGAAAAAGAGCGCGCTCTGATTGGTCGAAGGGTGAAAGTAATAGGATAATTAAATGGTGTGTTCTGATTGGTTCGCCCTATACTTGACAAAGATCTGATTGATTCGCACCGTACTTACCCACGAGGTGATTGGAGAAAGGGGTGGTAAAGGATCTCTGACAAAATGGAGAGTAAAGTCTGAAAAAATGGAGTGGAGGTTGGAACTGTAACATTTTTTTCATGATGATAAAGTACGAACATTGGGCATGAATAGTGAACGGTTTTATGACGATCATTTTTTTTTGTTGGCGCGACACAATGTCTCCGACGTGTTGATGTTTTAGTAAATGTTTTTTTATTTATAAGAGATGAGATTTTATACAAAAATTTACGACTCTAGGGGTTCTTACTTTTGCTCGGAAGAAAAAAGAGGCAAAAAACAAGAACGAACATGTTTAACGCAACGTCTTCGAGTATTACCTTAAAAAAATTCTTTTTATATTTTATGTATTTAATGTACATTATCTATAATATAAGAGAAAATGTATCTATTGTAAATGAAGGAGGTAGGAGTAAGAAATAAGCAATATTTACAAGTTCAAAACGTTTATTTAAAAGAGATATTACATGAAATAATTATTTTACTTTTTTGAAAGAGTACATGTTTGAACATGACGGCATACAGCATGAGAATTTATGTTTACAATGAAGAAAAATTTTATGAAATAACTGTACGACCAAACTGTACGGTCATTTCGCTTACAATCAGAGGTAAACAGATTAAGAAAATTGGCTAAGATTAAAGCCATTACATATAATATGTAGAAATACACAGCAATATGGTCCACAAGTTTAAGAAAGTATTCCTTGTAGCGTTATCGCTACATTATATTCCAGCGATACGTGGTGGAGTTTCGTCGAAGTCGTAAGAGGAATCTTGGCTCTAAGGGTGGCAAGCCGTAGCTATGGAAATTCCTTTTCGTGTTCGTCGATGTAGAAGGCGATTCAGTATTGGCCAAGTCAATAGTGATCGTCCATGTTAGTGATCTGCCATCGACAATGGCAGTCGACCTGGATAGACCCCCGCATGTCGAATACTGATTATGAGATGATGTAATGCGTTTAAAATTTCCAGCGAATTCATTTCTCATCGTCGGAGAGTGTGAGAGAGGAAATGTTTGCGTAAATTCAAAATGTACTTCTTTTGCTAGCACATTTGATGTAGAATTCCCAAAAATGCTCGACGTTTGTGAAACGCTAGTGTTAGCTTTATCTCTATTAGTTGACGAGTCGAATTTTAGAAGATCTTTTTTCTCCTCGTCTGTCGTTTGTTTGTCCTCACTCTGGTTCGTCTTTTCTGTCACGATATTTTTCCTTCAATGTTGTAGATGATATCATGTTTCTTCTGATTTTTAAATTGAATTGAAAAATTCCCGCTGTCTGTTTTTTCGCTCTCGATCTCGCTCCAATTTTCTGAGGAAGGCTAATTTGAATTGCTGCTATTTCGTATACTTAGCCAACCTTTCATTGCGTAAGGCGCAATGTGATTCGACGTTGGTTCGATATCTGTGATACGTGCAGCGTTATCCACGAAATCTGATAGATATTTGAAAGCCGGAGAAATTCTTTCCAGATTATATACGTTTCTGGAGAATAGACGTTACTCACATAACGTGTCTTCTCTTATCCTTTAGTATACATGTAGCGTGCGTGTAGTGTAATGTCTTGTAGATGTATCGTAAAGTATTTAGGATTAACGTATCATTCGATTCCGTGATAATTTCGTGTAAGCCAATTGTTTTCTTGTTTCTTTCGGGTAAATCGTCAAATAACAAGATGATGTCATAATCCAATGTCCGATGATCGTCGCACAAGAACTGCAACTTCTTTCGGAATAAAGTTTTCTTCGACATCGCGAAAACCTTGTATGTCAATGACTATATCCATTATGATATTCGTATTTTCGCTACTCTTTTTACGTCACGGAACATTGGCCTTAGTGTCACGAGCGAGATTGAAGCTTTTTTGTCATCTTGCGTTCAATTAGATGAGAAAAAAATGTGTAATAAGGGAAAATAATTTTCTCGCGGAAGCCATAAGGCTAACCGGAAAAGTCGACAATGACGTGAGGAGTCGATTTCTAAAACATTATCAAATGGCATAGAAGACAATTAATAATCACGGAAAGATCTTCTTCGAATCTCACTTCTAATCGTAAGCTTCCATGTTTTACGAGATTCCAATGTCCTGTGCAATTAGTGAATAGATCTGGAGTAAGATCGAAAGTGAAAAGAGTGTAGCCGTTGTCATAATCGTTTTTACTTATAGAATTACCCTCATTCAGAAAGTGAATGATTCCCGAGAATGTGTGATAAGCTTCAACGTAGAGCGGCTCATCTTTCGAAAAATTTTGCTGTATAGGTCTATTGGAAATTTGCATGTCATCGGCTTACAGTGAAAAGAAATTTATTCCGTAATTTTTTAAATTAACCGAGTTCAATTTTCTATCGCCGTTAAACGCCTTGTTATCGACAAAGCCGACTATTATTCGTTTCGGCAGCTGTCCGAGTATTGCATTGTCTATCGATTCCCTCACGACGCCGACATGAATGTTTTAACTTCGACTCTCGTAAGGGGATACTTGGCGATTTTATTTACTCAGCATTATAGCGTGTGCGAGTATTACACCCGGACTTATTTTTGGTCTTCTTATGAGTAGATTGGCGTCAAGAATGCATATTTTTGATATCGTTTTACTCTCCATAAGGCAAAATGAATCTTTCGATTGTACGAGTCTCATTCTAACTTCCACTTCGTTGATTAAAAATTTATTTTGATTGAACACATTGCAGTGAAGGAGATCTAGCGCATGATTTTCTTGTATTGCGCGTATTCTCTCTCGAGCACTGTATTTGGATTTGACGAGTCTAACGTGTCATCCATGTAACCGGGGATATCCGTGTCCTATAAGCAAAAAGTTAGATGGGAGGTTTTTGCAGGTGAAGTATAATTTAACACCTCGATGTAGATACGGTACGCGTAAGCATTGTTTGGTGGCGATATGAGCTTTTGATTGAAATATACGTCGATTTAGTTGAACATGAAATGCAGTAAATGATTTACGGGTCCTACTTTTGCCTACTTTTGTCGTCGAGTGAGACTGATGTGCTCTCCCTGTGTTCGCTTTTTACATGTATGCGAAGGCTCAACATGGTGTGAGTGAGGTCTAGATTAGAGAGCCTACAATCAGAGTGACGCCATACGGGTATCACTTGTGATTGGTCCGCCATATTTTAGCCATTCCCTCCAGTTTTTTAAACGCATTATTTTCTAAATTTTGAATTCATACTAAAAAATGCTCCAAAATTGTGACAAATTAAAAAATGATAATAAATAAATATCGTATATAAAATAATAATATATAATATTGTATATAAAATAATAAAACTTTTACATATATTATTTATTATAAAATTTCATTTATTTTGTACTATTGCAATATTGTACATTTTGTAATATTGCACATTATTTTATATAAAACGTTATTTATTGCATATTATTTGCGCTATTAGATGCGCTAGTTTATTATCCATTCTCTGTTCCCACATTTTAAGAGTAAAATGCATCTGTAATAATATAAAAGAAATCAAAAATTCAGAAAAATATTATATATGTATATACCATTTCATAAAATATTATATATAAAATATCCTAATTATCATATTATTTGATTTAGACTCACAATGCAATGATATATAATTGAAAAGATTACGACAAAAAGAGAAAGAATTAAATTCGTAACCAATGTGATAACTATACATATACTTAGTGCCAAGACACTATCGTATCTTCAGATATTATAATTAATCTGTGTATATTTTATGTTACATTTTTATTTTAATATTTTAAATACATTATTTATAAAGAATAAATTACTTTACCTCACATACAGATGAATTTTTTGACAGTGTTCAATTTTTATATTTGTCATTTATACTCTTTAACCAATTCATTCGGCGTTCTGTGTCTTTCGGAATTATATTTTATAAACATATTCTTTTTTTAATGAATTGTTACAAAACAGTATTGTACATCCAACCATATTTCTAAAATAATTTCGATAACTTTATTTTTATCAATGTATCTTTATGTATCTATGTCGTTCAATGCTGTTGCACCTAATCCTAAAACTGACAATCTGTTGGATAGACTGAGACCGTATATCTCTTTCTCTCTCGCAGAATTTCGCTAAAACATGGCGTCATCTCTCGTATGACGCCACTTTGATTATAGGCTCTCTAGTCTAGATGATCTTCTTCATATTCGGACGAATTCTATGGGTAAGTCGTCCGCGAGCGAAGGGTTTGTAATAAATCCATTGTGAACTCTCAATGCTGGTTTGCGTAGGAGGCAGAGAGAAGACATCGAATTCGCTCTTTATACATTCACTTGAATACTTATGAAAAAAGGACATTCTTTTTCTCCAGCCACGAATTCCTATCTCATTTAAGAAAATATGTCGGATACGTCGCGTTTCTTGACTCAATATTTCCTAGCGGATGGTTTAATGTTTTTCTTCCTGCAGCACGAATTTCCTTTTTTTTCTTCGTCACTTTTTTGCTCTTTTTCCTTGTGTGCTTCTCGATGATTTTCTTTTGAACGCCCGACGTCATTTACGATGCACGATACGTCTATCTCGACCACCGAGTGGAAACTGAAGCGCCGCGGATTTCGGGGATATTTTATATCCTGATTCCCTCATCAGAAAACTTGAAAACTTATTTTTCTTTGGCTTTTCTCTTTAGATTACTCCTCGATTCCGCGAGCCGACTTTTGATTGCTTCCTTTTTTTTAATGGCTTATTATTTTCGACGTCTTCTATTAATTTCCACACGTAAAGCTTCTTTTCTGATACAGCACGCGCACCTTTATTTAAGTAAAGTAATATTTTTCTAAATAATCCACCGAAAAGGCTTCCGATTCCATGACCACGTTGGTAAGATGACCCGACGAAAACATGCGGAATTCCTCGGCTATCGGTGTTCCGCGCATCAAAATACTCCTCATATTCTACCGCGAGTTTCTAACTACAGAATGGCACTACCGACATGCTCGCGTACACGAAAGAATATTATTGCTTACGTTTAAAGTGCAGCGTCACTGTCAGCTTACCGAATTTGAGTAAAATTTTATTTGAAAGATGATCTCTTATATCTATTTCTATCGTTCTGAAATTCGTTCGTCATAATGGGATTTAATTTGAAATGAAAAATGCTTCATCAAATTTGCACCAAATACGTAATTATCTCGATCTGCGTATCTCGATCGGTACTATTCTGAAGAAGCGTATGTATATCATTTGTTATATAAGGCTTATAAATATCACAATATACGAACATTTTATCAGGGATATCTCGCCATAAACTATAGGTTTCGCTACTCCTGTAATTGACTGTAATGTCGTTGCTTCGTCTTCTTATTAAATCCGTGAGTAGGGAAAGCTTTTTTTTTGTTTCATTGAAATTAGGTTTACGTATCGCCAGCTTAGAATAAAATTGGTTTTTACTGGAAATTGCTACTGATAAACCTATTATAGTGTTACGTCCTACAGACGCCACGATTTTTTTTTCTCTTCGCCGCGACTATGGTTGGCGTCTACAAGACCCGAGCGGCGGCTTCTGATAACGGACTGATAGAATTGAAAAAGGACCGGACAGGCGCTGCGAAAACTCGTAAACGTCAATCAACCTAGAAAGAATAATAACTAATGTATAGAAAGAATAATAATTAATGTAGGCTCGAAAAGAGACAAAATTGCTAAGACATTATAAATGTACCGAAGTCACGCAATAGTAAAAATCTAGGCTTTATCATCCGAGACTGATTAATAATTTTATCTTAAAAACAACAGGCGCCATATCGCACTTAAAAAAAAAACATAAACGCATAGAATAACTTCCAACAGGAGTTATCTGAAACCAGACTCGCAACTGATAATGATAGCATGGTAACCATCTGCTTATCTAGTCATATTTTCCGCGAGAGTAATAGAATTTATCCGTCTCGGAGCAATCTTGGCTTTTTAAAAAGAAAAAAAACTATAAATCACTTTCTCTTCTTCTCAAAAACTACTCTATGTACTTTAGCATCCTAGACAAAAGGCTCAACACCCTTTTTTCGGGGTATAAATAGAGGTCCCGCGGAAGCACAGAGTCAGTACCAAATTTTAAAGCATCCGGTTCACTTCAAAAATCAGTATAACCCGCGCTAACCAGGAATCGCCAGTTGCGATTCCGTCCGAGTGTAAACTTATCGCAACTGAAGTTAACCATACGCCACGCCGACTACTCTTCGCGGACGTCGGATCTCGTTAGCCACTCACCTACTCGATATCTTGGGGACAGCTACTAAGTAAGTCATAATTATTTACAGTCCATCCCCGCGTTTCCCATGGAAAAACACATTCATTGTACACACACACACACACACACACACACACACACACACACACACACACACACACACATTCACAATGTATGTATAGTATGTATTTTTCTTTGTAAAAATGTTATAATGTACAAAATTCTTTGGTTATTATTTTAATAAATGTAACTTAAGGTATTCTTCTGTTTTTATTAAAATCACTCCTCGTGTTCACTTCCCTCGAATACCTGAGATCGCACGAGGTCCAGTCCCGGGTCAAAGGGATTAAGTTCCTTGACCGAAAAGATAGGACCGACGTTCGCACTGTCCAGTGGACAGGTGTCATAGCGTCCCTTCGGACGTTGACCCATTCCGGGATTTAAAAAGTGCGTACGACTCACAGGTGTTCGCCTCCGTGCGTATACCTGTGAGATTGAATCTGACCGTCCTTCCATACCCTCTCCATTCTTTCTCATTATCTCCTTGACCAAATTTTCAAGAGTTTGGACGTAACAATAGCATTCATAGAAGATTATCGGAAAAGTTTATATGATATAGTATTTTGTACTTCTCATCGCAATTGATATTTAAATAGACTTTGTCGCGAGACGCTTTTTGCTGTTCAAAATAAAAATGCGATTCAATGCGGCATCTTTACACGTGCATCTTACACGTCACATTAATTTTTATGAAATGAAACCTAAATATACATATATCTTATTAAAGGATCTTCTTATTCCAATCCAAATGATTTAAATTTCTCTTAAATGAAATTATTATATCACAATCCGTTTAAAAAACATATAACTTACCGATAATAGACTCATATTTAGCTATCAATTCTTCTCGGATCCATTCCTTAAAACGTAAAACTATTTGACTGATCATACGAATTTCGTCATGCTCGGTTTCAGGAGTAGGCTTGGTAAGATTATAACGAAACTTTCAAAGCTTTCTTTTTTTCTCTATCAAACAAGTAATAATTAGCGACTATCTACTAAGTTAATTATACGTTATCTCATATATTCCTAAATGGAGTACTCTACAAAAATTAAATTATCTACTGTTTACAGTTTTTACTTTTTATTTAAAATAATTACCTGTGCAACTCATTTAAATTGCTGTTCAACATAATGTCCAATAATTAAATACAATGCGATTACAATTCTTTCTTAGGCAAACGAGAAGATGCTTCAATAATCAGTCTTAAAATATGATTCAAATTAATACAGTTGCTACACCAAATTAGTCCAGCTTTAAAAAATAAAGTTTTTAGTTTAGTTAGTCGAGGTAAAGTCGACGAGTCGTACCAATCTTCAATAATACTTGAAAATAAGAAAAGTTTCGTAAAAAAGGCCTCATACATAATAATAATTAGATAATAATACAATATTACTTGTGTTTATTACATAATAATAATTTACCATTTAAATACTTTAGAATGAATATGCAATAGTTTCTGACAGACTTGGTAAATTGTTCGTTGCAGTTAAATAGAGATGTAAACTATATGTGAATTTGACAATCCAAAATTTTATTCCAAACATCTTCTGTAAATTCCATTTGATTTTTTTTCTTTTTGACGTTTTCTGGATTCATTAATAAGAGGTTTTACTTTACCATAAGGAAATCTGGATAGGAAATTTTTCATATATATAATACATCAATGTATCTTTAAACCAACGCTTCATATGTTTGACGCTATAATCATCTTAATCCAATGTATCAATGTATTCTACAATCGATTGCACAATTTGCTCAAAATTGTAATCTCTGTGTAACTCTCAACTTTCTCATCTGAACATACTTCGAGCCAAATATCAGACATTAGTGGCATCAATAAATTTACATATTTTACAAATTCTTTTGTAAGTAAGGTTTCTTTTTCATGATTATCTATCAAGATCATATCTTCATCAAGATTAAATTCACAAAATTGAGTCGCACTATCGCTATAAATTGGAATATATTTTTTCGTTTTCACAAACGAAGGCATAGTCGATGATGTACCTATACAAAGTTTCCTGTAGTTAACAAATTTACATTAGTACTTTTGGAATGTAATGTTGTCACTAATTGTGCCACAAGGCTACCTTCATTATGTAACCTGTATATCACACCTAAAAAATTAGGTATATTTTATGACTACTTTTTGCCAATGCACAATTACAATTTTGTACAAGCACATTTAAGAAAAGTAGAGAATCTTCTTTCACATGTGGATCAATATGTGTCACTGCACAGCTCAGATACGATATTATATAATATAATTTCATGCAAAGATGTTCATGCAACTGTTCATTTGAGATAAGGCCAAGAATAAAAAATTAAGTGCATGAAACGAATTTGTGCGTATTTCTTTCTCTTTATCAAGAGATAAAACTGAGATATCATGTAACAGAGAATTCAATTGTGAATGTAAAGATTTTAGAGGATTTTGTAACAAGATGTCTTTTAATTGTTTTAAAGCATCTTGTTTCACAGTTGAATTGTGATGCCGAAAACGTGTTAATAAATCCTGAATATACATTACAAATTACATAATAATGTACAAGGTCGAATTATAACGTGCTAAACAATTAGATTTATGTAAGATATTAACATTCGGTAATTGTTGAATTTAGTCTCCTCACCTCCTCGAGGTTGATAAAATTAGACTCATTCAACGGGTTTTTGCACATGAACAAATGACAAAAAAATGTGTCGCTCTGCCCCACAAATCGAGTTATTATAATAATTGTTAAAATTAACAGATATCTATGGCATAGAGAGTTAAATTTTCTGCTTTACAGACAAATACGAGGGGTATCCAGAAAATAAGTTCCGTTTTTTTTTTACAAATAAAGTTTTTATTGAAAAAATCTAAAATTTACATGGATAATACTTGACAACTTCTAGTCTTTTTCTACATAATTCCCGTCAATCTCAATACATTTTGTATATCTGGAAACAAGCTTCGAAATCCCTTCTGCATAGAAACTTCCCGCCAGTTCTTTAGTCCAGTTAGTTACAGCTGTCTGAACTTCCTCGTCGCTTTGGAAGCGTTTTCCGGCCAAGGACTCCTTCAGTTTCGTAAAAAGATGGTAGTCCGATGGTGCTAGATCCGGGCTATACGGTGGGTGGGTCAAAACATCCCAACTAAACTGATTCAAAAGTGCAGTTGTTGAAGCAGCGACGTGCGGCCGAGCATTGTCGTGAAGAAGGGACACACCTGCCGTCAACATCCCCCTTCTTTTGTTCTGAATGGCCCGACGCAGCTTTTTCAAAGTTTCACAATAGCGCTCCGCATTTATTGTTGCTCCTTGAGGCAAAAAATCAATCAGCAGAATTCCTTTTTGGTCCCAGAAGAGAGAAACCATGATTTTTTTGACGGACTTGACCACTTTGAACTTCTTTGCAGTTGGAGAATAGGTGTGCTTCCATTGCATTGACTGTCTTTTGTTTTCTGGTGTGTAATGGGCGACCCAGGTCTCGTCTCCAGTGACTATAGATTTAAGGAAGTCATTTCCCTCATCCCTGTAACGGTCCAAAAATTCTTTACCTGCAGTCACTCGTGTGGCCTTGTGTAGAGGAGTCAGTTCTCTGGGAACCCAACGGGCGCAAACCTTGCGAAATTCGAGTTTTTCTGAAACGATCTCATGGATAAGACTTCGGGATATCTTTGGAAAAAGGTTGTGGAGTTCATCTAAAGTTAAACGACGATCATTGCGAATCGCATTTTCAATTTTTGTCGTCAACTCATCCGTGATAAGGGAGGGTCTGCCTCTCCCACTTTCGTCTTCAAGCGAATGTCTTCCTGCCTTAAATTCTCGGACCCATCTCCGCACCATAGATTCACTCATCACACTCTCTCCATATACAGAAACAAGCTGTTTGTGAATATCAACCGATTTAAAATCTTGAGCAAAAAGAAACTGAATGATGCCGCGCAAAACAACTCGAGAAGGAATCGGAATGGAGGTGGCGGGACGCGAAGTGGAAGACTTCATTTTGATAACCTCTCCTGACCGTGTTTCACGAGCTACTGACGCCGAACACCGCTCATTCTATTCGGTAGCTTCCCCTCTTCAATGCTGTGTTGCCAGCTCGCTCATACATCGACCTTACTAAACGTATAATACAAACGGAACTTATTTTCTGGATACCCCTCGTATTTAACCAACCCAAATACACTGCTGTAAAAATAAAAATTATATAGAAAATAATTTGTATTCTTAAAGCAAAGAATGTATTCTTAAAGAAGAGAATTTGTGTAATTGAAGCAAAAAATATTTATTCTAGCTTTAATTACATGTCCTTCTATGCCATCGATGTGACAGATTTCCTAACTTGAATATCAACAACTTTAATGATTAATATGTCAGTCCATGGGATAAAGCAATACATTTTTTTTTTGCCAGATTCGTTTATTTTGTGCAAAAACATGTCAAGTAAGTCTAATTTATGTAATTGCAGATATATAGAATATAGAAGCAGAAAATTATTTACGTGTTCCCTTCGATGTGACGGATTTCCTAACCTAGACTATCTCACTTTAATTTTAAAAGTGTACACTAGTTTATCATCAGCCACAGAAAACAGACATGTGCGATGCGACTATGCATTGCCAGCGCCACATTTGCCTCTTGCAAAAATTCTAAAAGGACAAATCCCCCATTCCATAGCCGGCGACGACGTTTCTCAATTTTAATATAAAAGTTTCAGATTCGAATTTTGCGTCGCAATATCTCGGTTCATAGAGAAAAAATAAAAATACTTTCGTTATATACGAGGGGTATCCAGAAAATAAGTTCCGTTTGTATTATACGTTTAGTAAGGTCGATGTATGAGCGAGTTGGCAACACAGCATTGAAGAGGGGAAGCTACCGAATAGAATGAGCGGTGTTCGGCGTCAGTAGCTCGTGAAACACGGTCAGGAGAGGTTATCAAAATGGAGTCCTCCACTTCGCGTCTCGCCACCTCCATTCCGATTCCTTCTCGAGTTGTTTTGCGCGGCATCATTCAGTTTCTTTTTGCTCAAGATTTTAAATCGGTTGATATTCACAAACAGCTTGTTTCTGTGTATGGAGAGAGTGTGATGAGTGAATCTATTCAACAACTGCACTTTTGAATCAGTTTAGTTGGAATGTTTTGACCCACCCACCCTATAGCCCGGATCTAGCACCATCTTTTTACGAAACTGAAGGAGTCCTTGGCCGGAAAACGCTTCCAAAGCGACGAGGAAGTTCAGACAGCTGTAACTAACTGGACTAAAGAACTGGCGGGAAGTTTCTATGCAGAAGGGATTTCGAAGCTTGTTTCCAGATATACAAAATGTATTGAGATTGACGGGAATTATGTAGAAAAAGACTAGAAATTGTCAAGTATTATCCATGTAAATTTTAGATTTTTTCAATAAAAACTTTATTTGTAAAAAAAAAACGGAACTTATTTTCTGGATACCCCTCGTATTTAGACCGGATGCAATCGATTGAGCACACTTACAACCTGATTAGTTCAGATCCTTATTGAGATCCAATAATTTAAATCCCTGGCAACTCATCATAAAGTGCCACGGCAGTATCGCTGCGCATAGCTTAGCGCCGAGACTACCAGTGTCTCTAGATATAACCATTAGAAATAATCATTTTAATAATCACACTATTAAAACAATAATATAGAAGATTAATAAATGCACTTATTTAATCTATTTAGTTACAAAAATGATCCCTTCAGATCAAAATCTAGTAACTGCGACGCTAATATCTTACTTTTGACTCTCAAATGCAAGGGTATGTCCGTGTGCTTCTTAACAGTTATTAGGAAGCAACTTTGTAACGTGAGATTCCCACTCGACGTAGTAGTCGACGAACTGTGACGGAATTTTTTAATGAATGCGTTATTACCCAGATACAAGGGGTGAACCTTCTTTCCCGGGGACCTTTACTCTCTGGTCTATTCTATGAATGGTATTCATGTTTATGATTTTAGTTTTGCGCCTGTTTTCAGAATTACCCTGAATAAATGACATGGACATCTCATTCTTCTTTTGAGATGCTTGATTTACATGAGTCTCTTTGCTTCACAAAAATACAATGCTTGATTTTTGTGAATTTCCTTGCTGTTTTGCAAATCTTAATATGCTTCTTAAAATTAGAAAATAGCGTAGATAACAACGTGTCTATCGTGTTGCTATCAGAATTACAACTGAGTCCTCATTTGTTGACAACATGATGCCTTCACGATACGATAACATTGAGTAGCAACTTGTCAGTAATTTGCCGACAACTTTAAAATTATCATCAAAATTCGTACTGTTGCCATCATGTTACCATAATACGCAGCATCATATAATGCTGTCATGTTGCCACAACGCAAGATAATATTGACGCAGTTATCTTGCTGTTAAACTGCTGGCAATATATGTACACATTGTATATGCTGCTGCAATACCGGTATATCGTTGAAAACAAATCTACGGTCAGCATCATAAACAATCATAGATTTGTGTGATTTTGCTGAAACACGCTTTGCTATCTGGGAAGATAAAGCTTTTTCCCAGGATATTTTATACCATAACAATATCTTTTAAAAGATATTTTTAATTGAAAAATATCTTTTAAAAGATATCTTTAATTGAAAAATATCTTTTAAAAGATATCTTTAATTGAAAAATATATACTTTTTTCTTGATATTATGTCTGGTATATTGTATGGTATAATTTTTTCTATGACATACGAGGGCAAATCAATAAGTATCCGTGTTTCAAGACAAGCGACGTTGCTGATGCAAGTTGGCATTACCATTTTTGTGTACTACCATCTTTCAAACGACGCCATACAAAATTTCAGAGTGATTCATGCAATAGTCTTGACAGCAATTCGTAGTGAGCGTGTTTGATGTTTCCCGATACAATGAAAAAAGAGCAATATCAATCCGTGATCTTATTTTTGGATGTAAAAACGTGAAGAAATAAAAACGAAGTTGGATGCCCTTTCTGGAAACTCTTCACCATCTATGACAACTGTCAGATATTGGTTCAACGAATTTAAACGTGGTCGTTTTTGATGAGGAGCGCCCAGGCCGCCCGGCAGATGTGGTTACTGATGAAATCATTGAAAAAGTCCACGACATGATTCTCGCTGATCGCCGAATGAAAGTGAATGAAGTAGCAGAGGCCGTAAGCGTGTCGTACGGGATAGCATTCAATATTTTGCATGATAACTTGGGAATGAAAAAGCTGTGGGTGCCGCGATCAGGACAATGCACCGGCTCACTCCTCCGCAGTCGCCACAGCCAAATTGGTCGAATTGCGCTACGAATTGCTGGCGCATCCATCGGATACTTTCCGGATTTAGCCCCCTATAACTTCTTCTTGTTTCCAAACTTGAAAAAATGGCTCAGTGGAAAGAAATTCACGAATGAAGAGGTCATCGCCGAAACAAAGGCTTATTTTGCAGAGTTCGACAAATCATATTTTTCTGAGGGGTTAAAAAAATAGCAGAAACGTTGGGAAAAGTGTATCCTCCTAAAATTACATTGAAAAATAAAAAAAATTTTTGTGAAAAGCTTGCGTCTTCATTACTAACACGGGTACTTATTGATTTGCCCTCATATATGTATGTAAGCAGTATACAGTGATGGCAAAAAGTCCCGGAATGGTCAAATATTTCAAAAACCATCGGTATTTAAAAAAAACGCTGAAACACGTGAAACGATTTTTCAAAAAATCTATTTTTTGAGGGGGGTTAAGACCCCCCACCCCTAAGGGGGCACGTGGGGCACGAGGGGGGTCGAAAATCTTAAATGGCAACATAGGTCGAGTGGGGGCTCATTTGAAAGGTCTTCTCAAGACGAATCCAAAACACTCCGCATAGAGGGCGCTGCGTTCACTTTTGGCGGGAAAATGCAATTTTGAAAATTTTTTAGTCAGAAACATTAAAAAAGTTTAGTGTTTCGATAATCACCGGAACACGTGAAACGATTTTTCAAAAAATCTATCTTGATGGTGTAGTAAAATCCAAAACACTAAGCATTGAAAACATTACAATCATTTTTCGCAGATTGTAATCGTATCTGTTATATGAAAAACGGTTCTCGCAAGTGAAAATGACTTTCGCGACCTATAAGCGTCTTGGTTTACCAAGAATAGTAAAAGCTGATTTTATTCCGACACTATAGGTATTGACACAAACTACTTACAAATTGTACTTCATTTTTAATTCAAATTGCAAAATCATTATTTTATAATAATTTTGCATTTATTTAAAAATGCCACTAAGTATTACCGACCGAATTACAATCCTTAGAATGCGCGGTTTTGGTGACCAAATTCGATCTTACGAAGCAGTCGCAAATTTGTTTAATGACACCTATCCGGAGCACTATCCAATTTCTAAGTCTACTGTTTATCGCACAGTTTCGCAATTTGAAAGAACAGGTTCTGTAGAAGATGAACCCCGATCTGGAAGACCAAAAACTGCTAGCAACGACGATACAGCATTAGAAGTTCTTCAGAGTGTTATTGAAAATCCAAATAAACCTCCGTCTAAAATTGCGCAGGAATGCGACATTAGTCGAAAATCTGTGACAAATATCTTAAGAAAACATCATTATCACCCGTATAAAATAAAACTCGTGCAGGAATTATCAGAAGATGATTATGACAGGAGAGTTGAGTATTGCGATGAAATGATGACGCGTGTTCAGAATAATCGTCAGTTTTTATATTGGGTTTGTTTTTCCGAGGCTACTTTTGAATTAAACGGATCTGTAAACCGACAAAATTGTAGATATTGGTCAGATAGCAATTCGCGTTGGATGAGAGATTCTCATACTCAGAATCCTCAAAAAGTAAACGTTTGGGCTGGAATATTGGGTGATCGTATCATAGGGCCATTCTTTATTGATGGAAACATTAATTCAGAAAACTACGTTCGCCTTTTGACTGCTCAAATCGTATCATGTCTACAAAACATAACAGGAGATGCATTTGAAAATGTTTGGTTTTAGCAGGATGGTGCACCAGCTCATTATGCCGACAACACGTAATTTTCTAAACCAAACATTTATTAATAAATGGATTGGTAGAAGAGGTCAAATTGAATGGCCACCAAGATCTTCTGATTTAACACCACTAGGTTTCTTTTATTGGGGTTATCTAAAAAGCAAGGTTTACGAAACAAAACCAGCGAATCTTGACGAATTAAAGGCTCGAATTGTTGAAGTGTCGAATTTAATTACGCCAGAAATGCTTCAAAACGTAAGGGAGAGTACGTACAATCGATTAGCACACTGTCAAGAGGTTAATGGATATCAATTTGAGCATTTGTTGCATTAATTATTGCACGCAAAGTGAGAGGCAAGGGGACTCACTTAAATCAAGCATCCCGAAGAGATGTAAATCTGACCGTGCAACCTCCACGTGGTACATCTCGGGTAATGCTGATGCCGGCAGTAGTTCCGACCCATATTACCATTATAAGATTTTACTACACCAACAAGATAGATTTTTTGAAAAATCGTTTCACGTGTTCCGGTGATTATCGAAACACTAAACTTTTTTAATGTTTCTGACTAAAAAATTTTCAAAATTGCATTTTCCCGTCAAAAGTGAACGCAGCGCCCTCTATGAGGAGTGTTTTGGATTCGTCTTGAGAAGAGAGACCTTTCAAATGAGCCCCCACTCGACCTATGTTGCCATTTAAGATTTTCGACAAGTCCCGGAACGGTCAATTATTTCGAAAACCATCGGTATTTAAAAAAAACGCTGAAACACGTGAAACGATTTTTCAAAAAATCTATCTTTTGAGGGGGGTTAAGACCCCCCACCCCTAAGGGGGCACGTGGGGGGTCTTAACCCCCCTCAAAAGATAGATTTTTTGAAAAATCGTTTCACGTGTTTCAGCGTTTTTTTTAAATACCGATGGTTTTCGAAATATTTGACCGTTCCGGGACTTTTTGCCATCACTGTATATCCATGATGATATTATACGGTATTTATAACTAATGTTAATAAAAAAAATTTATTTGGACTATTTTTTCATATAAAATGTAATGATCTTTCGAAAGTACTGGAGCAAAACTAAGGCATTTGTGAAGACTTTTAATCTTTTGATGACGGGACTGGCTAGTATACTGATCAAGTAAAAATTTATTTTATGTCTCATTTACAGATATACAAAGTATTGATAAATATGCATATACAAGTTATAAAAAATAAAAATTTACGATGGCGGATTTGATATAGCGGATCTTATGTTGCGGATTATATCGTAAATCAACTTTTATCTGAAAAACACTTCATAGTAATAATGTAAAGAACATGTTTTTGATGCATATTTCTGGCAATATCTCCGGGGATATTTTACATAAAAATTAAAAAAATATATATTTTCGAATTCCTTAGGTACAACTAGTCCTTTCAAATTATATGCCACATGAGTTAGAAATTGAAAAACATTTTTTTGATATCATAACTCCTCCTTAAAATTTCCATGTGGATATTTTTTAGTGCTCACTTTTGGCAAATATGTAGGTCAATATAATTCATTACTACGCCACAAATTTCAAGTTTCTACGTCAAGTGGTTTCAGAGAAAAACGGTTGTGACAGACGGAAAGACACATGAGTGATCTGAGATAAGGGTTCCGCTTTTCCTTTTGAGATACGGAATTCTAAAAACATTTAAAAACGGTTTTATCGCGATTTATGAAAATTTTTTCTTTTGGCCTTTCCTTTCAGGACGAGATTGGCCAAAATTCTGGCCACTCACAAATTTAGCGATTCTATGCAAGATGTACATTTAATATATAGATGGATTTTCTGTAGGAAAAAAAAGGTCAATTTTAAAGGAAAAATCCCCGCCCTCAATAAATTAATCAGTTTGACATGAGCTACTGTCGAGAAATCAGTTCGAAGCGCAATGACCAGTAATGATAAAAAAAACTTGCGAGATTCAGTGTCGCTTATCGAAACTGGCACAGCCAAAGATTCGATGCAACCTCTTGCGCCAATGGGCGAGGTTCGCGACGGTGAATTTTTTGGATTAAAATATTTTTCGAATTGTGAACGATCATGTGGCAAAGCGACCGACAACGCGTTGCGTCAATCCAGAGACGTTATGCGGCGGTTGACAATTTATGTATATACAAAATAAAGGCGATCCGGAACGTATGATGAGAACAAAGGAAAATTTACAAAAAGATTACTGTTAAGTCCATCGAACATTTTAGATCATTCTATGGTATAAAATGACATTTCGAGTGGCGATCCCTTAATAAGTCCAAGTGGAAAGTGCGTTGTTATGTAATTTAATTATTCGCAATTTAATTATTTGCTTGGCTTTTTTTGGTCAGTTGCGCAGTCCCTTTGTGATCGATTTCATAGTCATTATCACTAAAATTTAAGAATTCTATAAAATTTTGTGCATCATGGCAATGATTGTTAAATAAAAAGTGACTGTTTGTTATATTAAAATTTATCATGATTCGTGTGCCTCTCCTTGCCGGAAATATTTCTAAACATAAATTCTGCTACAAAATATTAAAATTTGAAACAATTTGACCGAAATTCATTTTCCATAAGATTTGTGTGGTTCTTTTTATAATGAAAAATCGCTTTAAAATTAGGAATACGTTTTTTGAAGGATACTTGGGTCCTGGATTATCCTGTACATATTAATAAAAAATTAGTAAAAAGCATCGATATATGTATAACATGTAATAATAAAATTTGAAATAAAACAAAATATTGAAACAAGATAATATAAGATTAAAACAAATAATATTAAAATATAATTTCTTAAAACAATAATTTTTTAAAATTATTCAGGGCCATAATTAATTCACGTGGTATTAGAGGCCAAATTACGGCGATTCAAGAGACGCCGTTTAATCCAACGTGGATCAATATTTCATTAACAACAATAAATAATTTGGAAATTAGATTACGGTACGTCACTAAAATAGCATCTTATAGGATTCACGAATTACCACCAGAACCAGCAAAAAATATCAGAATTCCTATGGATTCATGCTCAACTACTAAGAAATTGTTCAATCCTTCGAATATCGACGAACAGACTACTCCACCACCAGGTAAGTAGACAATAAAAAATTATTAAACAATGTAAATACAGTATTTTGTATATTATACGAGGGGTATCCAGAAAATAAGTTCCGTTTGTATTATACGTTTAGTAAGGTCGATGTATGAGCGAGTTGGCAACACAGCATTGAAGAGGGGAAGCTACCGAATAGAATGAGCGGTGTTCGGCGTCAGTAGCTCGTGAAACACGGTCAGGAGAGGTTATCAAAATGGAGTCCTCCACTTCGCGTCCCGCCACCTCCATTCCGATTCCTTCTCGAGTTGTTTTGCGCGGCATCATTCAGTTTCTTTTTGCTCAAGATTTTAAATCGGTTGATATTCACAAACAGCTTGTTTCTGTATATGGAGAGAGTGTGATGAGTGAATCTATTCAACAACTGCACTTTTGAATCAGTTTAGTTGGGATGTTTTGACCCACCCACCGTATAGCCCGGATCTAGCACCATCGGACTACCATCTTTTTACGAAACTGAAGGAGTCCTTGGCCGGAAAACGCTTCCAAAGCGACGAGGAAGTTCAGACAGCTGTAACTAACTGGACTAAAGAACTGGCGGGAAGTTTCTATGCAGAAGGGATTTCGAAGCTTGTTTCCAGATATACAAAATGTATTGAGATTGACGGGAATTATGTAGAAAAAGACTAGAAGTTGTCAAGTATTATCCATGTAAATTTTAGATTTTTTCAATAAAAACTTTATTTGTAAAAAAAAAACGGAACTTATTTTCTGGATACCCCTCGTAATACATAATGCATTAATTAGTAAAAAACTTAAACTAACGGCCAAATTTAAAATAATATTAAACATACAATAATAAATATGTAAATAACATTTTAATTACTCTTATAATAACTTATTGTATAGGTTACGGTACTCAGGATCAATACGCTATTGGCGATCTATCTGGAAAGCTTCAGGACCGAAAGGAAGGATCATATCATAATGATATTTTACCTGGAAGCGCTAAACTTAGTGGAATTTATTGGGATACATATTTACCACTTTCTGGGATTCACAGTATTATTCACAGATCTTTAGTTCTTTACAGGTAATTAATTATGCACATGTGAAATTACAGAATGAAACATTTCAATGTATCATTCAAATTAATTTAATTGCTTATCTTCTTTTTAAAAAATATTCTATATAGATATTTCACACACAGAATTTTAAAATAATAAATTTAAAAACTTCCCGTTAAATATCTCTTATTTCTTAAAGAAAAGGGAATAGAATAAAAAAAAATAATAAAGAAGAATAAAAAAATAGAATAGAATAGAAAAACACACTTCTTTTTCTTAAAAGAGTGTTTTCTTCTATTTTATACGCTTTCTGTATAAGGTAAATAAAATGAAAAAAAATTCTTTTTTTTTAAATATTATTATACTTCTCATGCTTCAAAATAATTTTTAAATTGTCTTTATAAAAATTTTACAAATGAAAATAATCGAATAATTAAGGGGAACGCTTGGTTTAGGAGATCGAAAAATAAATACTATTACTTCGTAATTTTTTTTCTTTTATAGAAATAGTAATGTTTATTGTATTTGCACGTTTTAATACTATTATTCAACAATGTAATTAAATTTTTTATATACAAAAAAGTATTGTTAGTGACAAAAAAATTAACACTAAAGCTTGCGCCTCGCCGTCATTATTTTGTGTACATTCTGATGACTTTAATTCTTACCTGAAACAACAAATGAAGAAATGCTTTCTAAAAAAGGTGATATTAAATTGATACTCGTAATCGAAGTTTACTCGAATATCGAAGTTTATTGTTGTCGCTTTTCCGCGATGCTGATTGGTTCTCTCGTTGTGCTTACTTCATGAAAAGCTGTCATTGCAAAGATTATGATAGCTATATATTGAATAATACTTCAAATGGGGTTAAGTGTAATTATTAATTATAATTATTATAATAATTCTCTCTTATACGAAAAATGTATTAGTAAAATAATCTGTATTACAAGTAATAAGTTTGTACAATAACGCATTCGAGGTTTGTAAGATGTTTCTAAGGATGTTTCCATGTGTAACCTTAGTCATTACATATGACGTCGCATGTTTTATCCACTATGTGTAATTTAATTTACAGATATACTTTTATTAAGATCATAACATATTCATTCCAATTTAGAGAGCTTTAGTTCCTCGACGTTATCGCTCGCACAGCCTCTTCTAAGTACGATTGTATTCAAAACCATAGATTTTGTGAAGAGGCTATTAATCATACTTTAGAACAAATGGAGGAGAGAAAACTATGCACGGATGAGTTAATGTTGAAAGTGAACTTGTATTATACGATGAACCATAGATAGATTATAATAATAGATAGTTAATAATAATAGTTAATTATAATAATAATTAATTATTATAATAATAGTTTAAAATGTGTGTGGATTTTATAGATGAATCCTCTTTCATAGAAAAGGACATTGGAAAGGACATAGCTGCATAAACGTATAAAGAAAATTGTATAAAGAAAATCATTCAATCATATTTTTCTTATAAAGACACACGTAAAATGTAATTGGATAACTTTCTTTATGTTTATGCAGCTATGTAAATTTGTATGGATATACCCTAGAGTGAAATCACAAATTGCGGGAAAGAACGCGTCATTGAAACAATCAATTAGCGCTATTTGGAATAATGCAGATTGCTTGCTTCAATGACGTATTCTCTATTTTGCAATCCTTTTCCGTACCGTGTGGTTTCACCCTTAAGGTGCTTTTTCATACGCAGCATGCTGCGGCAACAATTCATTACTATTGGTTAAAAATTTTACGTGAGATTTCCGACGCAAAATATATTTTGCCGCAACTCGTTGAAGTTGCACTGAACAAATAGCAGTGGTAAATGACGGTAAATGGCAGTTCTAAATAAAGTATAGAGTTATATTAAAATATTAATATTTATTAGGCGTACAACTTTGCTTTCGCCGTTTTTTTTCAGAAATTCGAAGCTTTATTGTAAAAAACTAGTTATACATTTATGATTCAAAGTATTGTCCATCGCTGGTCACTACTTTCTCCCATCTTTTGGACAGCGTACGAATCCCTCGTCGAAAAAACTGGTCATCTTTTGAGGCGATCCATGAATTGATCCAATTTTTTATTTCTTCATAAGACCGGAAGTGCTGGTCAGCTAGGCCATGTGCCATTGATCGAAACAAGTGATAGTCAGAGGGAGCAACGTCTGGAGAATATGGCGGGTGGTAGGACTTCCCATTTTAACGTTTCCAAGTATGTCTTGATCACTTTCGCAACATGGGGTCGAGCATTGTCATGCTGCAAAATCACTTTATCGTGTCTCTCGTTGTATTGTGGCCGTTTGTCTTTCAATGCTCGGCTCAAACGCATCAATTGCGTTCGTAAAATACTGATCGCCTGTGATTGTTTCAGTCGGTTTTAACAGCTCATAATACACTACGCCGAACTGGTTCCACCAAATACACAGCATGACCTTGGAGCCGTGAATATTCGGTTTGGCCGTCGACGTAGAAGTATGGTCGGGAACTTCCCATGATTTTCTGCGCTTGGGGTTATTGTAATGAACCCATTTTTCGTCCTCAGTCACAATGCGATGCAGAAATCTCTTCCATCTTTGCCTTTCAAGCAGCTATTCACAAGCAAATAAACGCCGTTCAACATCTCTCGGCTTCAACTTGTACGACACCTAATTTCCTTGCTTCTGAATCATTCCCATGACTTTGAGGCGTTTTGAAATGGCTTGTTGAGTCACTCCCAATGATCGTGCCAATTCTTCTTGATTTTGACACGAGTCTTGATCAAGTAATGCCACCAATTCTGCATCTTCGAAAACCTTCCCTCTTTCACCGCTATGCCAGTCTTCGACGTCAAAATCACCGTTCTTGAAGTGTTGAAACCACTCACGACACGTTCTTTCACTAATAGACGGCCTCACAATAAGTATTTGAGAGCATTTGATGATCCTCAGCCGCAGATTTTTTCATATTGAAGAAAATTAAAACCTCCCGCAAATGATGAGAATTTGGCTCGTAAACTGACATTTTCAATCGAGAATAACTTTATGATGCAGACACAAATCGACTAATGTTTCTATGGGGTTATGTTGATAGATGCCCAAGTTTATTGTATGACGTCTATGATTTATTTATTTCGATCACCACTTACCGCTAAAGCCATTTATAGGAAAATGGCGGAAGCAAAGTTGTACACCTATATGTTAGTATCTTCATACAGTATTTTATGCTTAGTTATTATTTGTCTTCATGAAAAAGATTCATAAAAAAGAGAGAAAGAGGAAGAAAGAGAAAGAAAAAGGAAGAAAAAAGAAAAGAAAAAAAAGAAAGAAAGGAAAATAAAGGAAAAGGGATACATAAGGAAGCATAATGTGTGTGTGTGTGTGTGTGTGTGTGTGTATAGAAATTTAAAAATCCGTAATAGATTTCTAATTTTATTTAGATTTCTATATACATATAAGATTAGGTAAAATGCCTTTCAAATTCCATTTAAAATACTAATTGTATAATAAAATATTTTTAAAAAGTGTATTTAAAATGCAAAATGCAAAATAAATTTTTCGAACCCATTTTAAATGTAAAAATGGATAAGTGATTAAATGTAAAAGTGGATAAATAGGTATTTTAAATAGTTTTCAAATGATTTTTTCTGCCCTAGAGAAAAAAAAAATTTTTACAAAAAATACAGAAAACCTAAATAGATTGAGACAAGATGTTAGAAATTCTTAATTTTTCGTAATGGAACATAGAGTGAGGTTTATTTGTCTCAAAAATCCATAATTTTTGTAAATATTTGTAGCGAGACGTAGAGTGACGTTGTTTGAGGATTTCTTGATTTTTCAAACAAACAACACTACTCTACATCCCATTACAAATATCTACGAACATCTATGAATATCTACGAAAAACTAAGAATTTCTAAGTTTCAATCTATGTAGGTTTTCATAAAAACTTTCCGCTAGGATGATATACATTTTTTAAAAGTATTCTACGTTTGAAATCCATTTTTAACAGAATTCGAAGCCCTGACTACAGTATAATAAATAAAGTATCTTTTTACGAGAATATTTAAAATTTTTTAATATTATATGATTTGAAAATAGGATCGTTTACTTGAATAAATCAAATTAATACGAGAAGCGTCGGTTACAGTCAAAATTAGATATTAAGAGTAATATACATTTTTAGAAATCTATACAGTATTTACATAAAGCTAAAACATTCATTTTTTTATTAAAATTATTTATGAACTATCTGGAATTAATTTTCTTTTTATAGTTTAATTTGCAGTTTGCTTGATATTCATAAAAATGGCCAATCATGGTTCTTCTTATACATCAATGATTTTAGAGAAAATTTGTGAAAATATAGAAAAATCATTTGGTATTTACCTATTTCATAAATGGTTAAATGATTCCATTTCAAATGTAAAATGACATGATTCCATTTCAAATATAAAATAACATGATTCCATTTCAAATGTAAAATGAAAATGATTTTCCAACAACCATTTAAAATAGAAAATGCAAAATAGTAGGAATAGTAGGCGGGCTCTAACTCGGGTCCTCTAAGGGGGAAGGAGCGGGAAGGTCCCGGCGCTATCGGTGTTTACGTAAACACCAGTATCAATGATACGTGTCGCCATGTTATGACGTCACATATTGGGATCCTGTCGTCGCGATCGCCGCCATTTGTAAGATGAAAAAATAATATGAATAAATAAAAAATATATAATAATATATAAAAGATAATAGTATAACATAACATAAAATGTATAACATAAAATATATAAATATGTAAATATAAATATATAAGTGTTATATGTATTCTTTAAATTTTATCAATAAGATTTTATCAAACTTACAATTCCAGTCTTCGTGCTCTGGATCGGGCTCGTATGGCCGGAGGCCAAATAGTTCAGTCAAGAAAAAGTCACTTTCCTCCCACATATCAATACTCTCCTCCCGGTCCCATCGTCTTTTTGCGCGAATTATCCGATTGAACAAGTTCATGAACCCTCTTATCCTGATATTGTTACGATGATATTGCTATCTCCTGAAAAAAAATGGATTACAGAGTGAATTTAAAAAAAGTATTATACAAAATGAATTAGATAAACATAATTAGAAAATATTCTATGTGTAATTTATAATTTATAAATTATATTAGGTATTGGAATTAATTCGTAGCGTTTTACAAGTGATGGGAAGTACTTTCATTAATGTATTTTTTAATGCTCATGTGAAATAAATAACATTCTTTCATTAAAAAACGCTACGAATTAATTCCAACACCTAATAATTTATAATTTATAAATTACAATTTATAATTTATAATTAACTTACCAGAGGAATTACTAGAACCCCACTTCGTTCCGTAACTGGAGCCGTACGACTCTCAGATTGTCAATCATGATGTACTGGAAAAATAAAAAGTAAAAAAACGTTAGAAAAATAAATTCGCTAAAATATTTGATACAAATAAAAAAGAAAAACCTACTTACTTTTTCAACGGGATATTCGTAGTGGATCTCGATTAACTCTCTCAAGTTGTTTATAGTTGTATTTCCGCAAAAAGTTGTCAACAAACAATGATGAATTCTTCCTTGCAAATCCACAAATATTGGCATGGACATATCGTATTATCGAAAAGACTGCGGTCGATTAGCAGCGTATCGTAGATTTTATATCGTGTCGGAGGTGCACTTAGGTGATTTTGCGCACAACGTTGGGCAATAGATTATACTGAATCACGCGATCGTGTATGATGAGAAAACAGGCAGTTGTAAGGCACATTTTCCTTACATTCAAAGTTTATTCGCACGTCCACGGTGCTACTCTTGACCGATTCGTTCTGTCGAGAGCAATTGATGATCATGAACTGGCCATTACGTAAAAAAGTTGTAAAGGTGAGACTCGGCTCGAGATACTCCGTAGTAGCACTTGCAGAAAAGCGCGTACATATCGTACAGAATCGCACATCTTTTTATCAAAATTAAGATTCAAGTCATCGTACGGATAACATTCCGAATTCGGATAGAGTTTTGCATTGGTCAATTTGCAGTCGTTGAATCGATTTATATCTTCGAACATGACATTTCTTCGACCTGTTTGCATAGCGAAAATGATGTAGTGTGACTTCTCGAGATAAGCCGTCTTAGTGGCCCACGCTTGGTTATGCTCTGCAGGAGCGGAAACTCAGATCCTACGAAAGCCATGCTCAGATATCCGCTCTTCAAAGCGCGCAGCATCAGTTTATTTATCTCGCTCCATAAGATACGTGCGGCATTCGCTGTATTTTGAATAATTCGAGCTCTATTATCGGATCTCCCATCAGACAATTATCGTTGTGCGCTCGTATTAAAATTAATTCGTGACGAGCGTTGATCACCACGCATTTGTAATTTCGCAAAATCCCAGCAGTACGTAGAGTAATACACAAAAATTAAAGTATCTAGCCGGCATTCCGCAGAATCACGCTTCTGTTACATAATTTAAGCGTACTAGTTATACCTACGTTTCTTACGATTCGGCTATCAATCTCCACACCGTTGAGTTCATATCGAATCTCATCAAATATGAACGCGACGCAATTATTTCCTAATGCCAATTAGTACCCTGAACCACTTTGTTCTTCGTCAGTTTTCTCTTATAAAGAAAGCTTTCGTACGGCAGTGTGTACAGATTCTGTTGCTGTATGGGTATTCTTATCTCATATTTTCTGCTTGCTAGCAGTATAACAGTGGCGGTCCTGGGCTAGGGATACAGCCATCTGGCTGCCATCAGGCGGCGCTGATGTCGCAGTCGCGAGAAAAACTTGTTAGAGATGGGGGGGGGGAGCACGTAGAGAAGAGAAATAAAAATATAATGTTGCGTAGAGAAAAGAAGTTTAGATGCAAAATGCTTACCTGATACTCCTATCCACGCAGTCTCTATGGCCTAAGCGACAATCTCTTCAGTCTTCTCCTCAGCCTCTACCACCATCGCAGTAAAGTATATTGCACAAAAGTGTAATTCCTCCTCATTAAATCGAAGAAGTCGAGCTCGATCAATTCGTCACTCGTACAAGATGCAAATTAAAAATCGGGAGCCTCTCATCGAGTTTATGCTCAATTTCCTCCTTCTCTTCGGTGAGAGCATCCTCGCCGACAAAAACATCCTCCTCCTCAATTTCGCCGGTTTCCATGAGGGGGACATCCTCCTGCTCCTCATCATTTGTTTCAAATTTATAGGGTTCTCTGAATTTCATTTTTACACACACATCGTTTAAATATATATAACTGATGATATCTGCGCGCGGACAAGACGTAGACAAGATTGCCGCTGAAAAGCATTCTTCGCTATAGCGAGAATGTCCTGGGATTTATCTGGGAGTCGATGTATATAAAACAAAATAAATTAAAAGTGTCGTCGCGAAAAGATCGACAAAATAAGTTTGTAGAAAGTTGCCTTTGTGTATAGAGCATTCGGCTATCAAATATTACGTTATACGCAGATAATTGAGATATTGAGCAGCGTTGTCATCACCGCCGCAGCCGCCGCCGCAGCCGTGTGCTGTATATATACTTGTCATGTATTTACCATCTTTCTCTCGATACGTTATGCCATCTGTTGCGATCTCACGTGCATCCTATACTTACGATTTTTTTCTCTTTCATTGCAGCTTCTTATGTGATTCCTTTTACTTATTCTCATACGTAAAATATATACGTAAACACACATATATATATATATATATGTATATAATATATATATATATATATTTTATTTCTATTGTACTTATTCAATTATATTCTAATAATGCTCTTAAAACGAGCACAGCAATATTATCAAACGCGATGATATTGATCGCGGTGATGCTGCCGGCACATATAATATGATATGAAGAATGTAGGAAGTAAAAGAACGAATAGATATCACGAAGACAGAAGGAATGGATAATTTCAAACGCTGAGACACAGTTAATTTATTTTTAGTTAGTTTATTTATTTTTCATATACTACACATATATATATATATATATGTGTGTATATATATATATATATATATTATTATTATCCATAGTGTAACTAATAATTCAATATTTTAATTTTTTCATAAATCTTACATTAGGTGTTTGTCGCATCGTATTTGTTATTTTTGTTCGCTTCTCGTGATAACATCATCAATGTAATTTAATATGATAAAAATGTGTGCGTGTGTGCGTGCGTGCGACGTTTGCAATTTCGCAAGCGTCGACAGCTTTATTAGAGTAACCAAAGATTTTTCAAAGACATGCTGGTCACAACATGTCACGGCATGTTTCGCAATGACGTCATCAATGCGAATTGATATAAATGCGACGTTGCTAAATAGTCACGTGAACAGATTTTCGACATGGTACGACATGTCACAACATGTTCGAGCGATGACATCATCATCAATGTAATGTAATACAAATATCACGTGACCAAGTAATTAATATAAAATGAGAAGATTTAGATGCACCGCGTCATTAGTCAATGCAAGCAATAACATGGAGTGCGATTTTATAGAACAAATGACTCAGTTGAATACCATAGAAGAGTACGTCGCATGGGAACCACGATGCGACGAGCTCATAGAATCTTTGGAAAAGCAGAGTCATGCCAAACGCTCGCGATTATCGATCGGTAAGAGACAATCAGTGATCACATGTATCGCGAGGCTCGAGAGTTTGAAGAATTCGGTGCGTGGACGATTCGTGAATGTGGGTGCCGGATATGGATTTCGATGACGCGAGATCGAAACAGCGTTCGAGAGTCATATATTGACAGACGCGGTGTTAAACTCTAATCACATCGAGCTGCGGTTTTTGAAAGACGCTGGCAATGTAGTGCTCGAGCGAGTGCAAGGCAGTATAAAAGTGAATACCGCGTTCAACGGCAAGTTTGCGACGAAGGATGAACGTGCTAATAAGAGCGTAATTACAAAGAACAACGAGATGTACTGATATGCGCGAGTGATTCGAGCGACACGTCATCGAGCCCATCTTGACATCACACGAATTTCAGGAACGCGACAACGGGCATTGTCGCGAATTCTCAATTTGGTAGTGAATGTGAATAAGCACAATTCAATGCGCGTGGGATGTTACTTCGAGGTGCCGCGAGAAATTATACTTAAAAAAGCGGTGATCAACGTGCGTTCGATGGACAATGCTTCGCGTGATTGGTGGTAGCCACTCTATACCCCGCAGAAAGATGTAGATTGAGAATCATACCCGCTTTACACGACAGTGTTGAATCTTGCGGATATCGAATTTCCAATGACTTT
Organism: Acromyrmex echinatior; assembly: GCF_024713525.1. Lineage (NCBI taxonomy): Eukaryota > Metazoa > Arthropoda > Insecta > Hymenoptera > Formicidae > Acromyrmex > Acromyrmex echinatior. The sequence goes on from NC_141857.1 coordinate 9,759,186, forward strand.
AAAAGACGTTCCGAAATTCGAAAATCTCAACAACATATTGATGAACGTGTATAGCATCGAAGATAAACAGGTCCTTCCTCTGCGACTCACCAATGACAAGAGGGACAAGCATGTCAATCTTCTACACCTACAAGATTCACGCAACGACAGCATTAGACACTTTGCGTGGATAAAAAATCTATTCCGCTTTGTAAGATTACAAATTACTAGGAATGAGAGCAGGAAATATTTTTGTGATCGGTAAGTATAATAAAAATAGCCAATAAAAAACAGTAAAAAGAAATAGAAAAATGATTTCTTTATTTTTGCAGGTGCCTTCATTACTTCAGTTCGTGCGAAAAATTGCAGTCGCACGGAGTGGACTGCCAGAAGATCAACAACTACGTATCCGACTGCCGAGCGAGGATGACAGGTGGCTCGAATTCGGTAACTATAACAACCGGAAATGAGTGCCGTCTATGCCGATCTGGAGTGCGCCTTACGGAAGACGGAATCCGTCAAGGAACACGCGTCGTCGTATCAACAGCATGAAGCGTTTAGCATAGGCTACTACGTGCGATGCGCGTACGACGACACGTTATCGTCATATCACTTCCGTCGCGATGAAGACTGTATAGTGTGGTTCATGCCACAACGATTTGGCGCATCGCGTGAAAAATATTATATCCATCAAATGGAAACATTGTCTAAACAACAATGGGAGACGTGTCAGCAAAATTGCGTAAAATTAAAGTTCATTGATTATTTCAAATTTTTAAATGCAAGCCTCGATAAATTGGCGTCGTATCTCGACAAAGATAAATTAAAAATTGTACATTCCGAATTTCCAACATTATCAGACGAAGAATTTGAATTACTTACACGAAAAGGTGTCTTTCCGTACGAGTACATTGATTGTGTCGAAAAATTGCAGGACATGTGCTTACCACCGCGTGAATTATTTTTCAATTTGTTGACAGGCGATACAGTATCTGAGAGCGATTACGCTCACGCCGTAAAACATCTGGAAGCGATTCTCCATCCGAACGCTCGGCGAATATAGCGATTTATACTTGAAAACCGATGTCTTGTTATTAGCCGACATTTTCGAAAATTTTCTCAATAGTTGCGTCGCAAGTTACTATCCCGCACATTATTATACACTGTCAGATTTCATGGGACGCTATGCTGAAACATACGCGCGTAAGATTCGAATTGCTCTCCGACATTGATATGGTTATGTTCATCGAGCACGGTATACGCGGCAGTCTCAGTCAATGTTCCGGCAGATACGCGCAGGCTAATAACAAGTACATGTGTTCGTTCGACCCATCGAAATCATCGTTATATTGATGTACTATGATGTGAATAATCTGTACGGATGGGCGATGTGTCAATCTTTACCATACGCCGAATTTCGATAGGTCGAAGACGCTGCGGACATGAGCGCTATTGCTCCGGATTCACCTACCAGTTATATTCTCGAGGTTGATCTCGAATATACGCAGCATCTATACGACCGACACACTGACCTACCTTTCTGTCCAACACGTGATAAATCGCCCGGCAAGCGCGAAGATAAACTTCTAGCGACGTTGTATAATAAGCAATGTTACGTCACCCACTACCACAACCTGCAGCAATGTACTCGTCACGATCTTCGTGTAACAAAGATCCACCGGGTGCTACAATTCGCTCAATCTCCATGGTTCCACGATTACATTGAATTCAACACACAATTTAGAACGCGCGCGAAAAACGATTTCGAAAAAAAATTTGTATAAACTAATGAACAACGCGGTATTCGGTAAAACTATGGAGAATGTGCGCAATCATGTTGATATAAAATTAATAACAAAATGGGACGGACGGTACGACGCGGAGACAATGATCGCGAAACCGAATTTTCATAGCCGCAGCGTCTTTGCGGAAAATCTAATCGTCGTCGAAATGCGCAAATTCGAAATGAAGTTCACCAAGCCGATTTACGTGGGTATGTGCATACTGGACATATCAAAAGTCTGTTTGTACGAATTTCGCTACGAGTATATGTTACCGATGTATCGCGACAAATGTAAGATCATGTACACCGACACGGACAGTCTCATTTATCGCAACGATGAAATGCGACGATGTATACGATGTGATGAAACGTGATATCGCTAGATTCGACACGAGCGATTATTCGGCGGATAATGTGTACGGTATGCCTCTCACGAATAAAAAAGTACCTGGCCTGATGAAGGACGAGAACAACGGTGTATTAATGACTGAATTTCTTGACCTCAGAATGAAGATGTACGCGATAAGGGTGGACGGCAAGAAGGACACTAAAAAGGCGAAAGGTGTAAAGAGTAATGTTGTAGCATGAACGTTCGATTACGTGCATTGTTTGAACGAAGAGATTGAAATGACCCGTCGACAATTATGTACACGATCTAAACTACACGAGGTACACACGACATCCGAATCGAAAATCGCCCTGAGTCCATACAATGACAAACGATACGTCGTACCGGACTCGACGGAGACGTTACTGTGGGAGCATTGGCGGATATCTTTATAATATATGTATTATATTGGGTCATCTAAAAAATATCCGCGGTTATTTGTTCAATTTTTGAATGAAATTTTTCTTTATTGAAAATCAATTTTAATCAAGTATATATTGGCCATTATTATCTATAACCTTTTGCCATTTTTCGGGTAATTTCATAATTCCATCCGTGTAGAACTTTTGTGGTTTATCGGCGAAAAACTTTTTCAAGTGATTTTCGGCAGCTCTTTTGTCGGCTAATGTTTTTCCATCAAGAGAATTCTGCAGAGATCGAAAGAAATGGTAGTCAGACGGTGTAAGGTCCGGGCTATACGGTGGATGCATCAAAATTTCCCAACCAAGCTCCCTCAATTTTTGGCGCGTCATCAAAGATGTGTGTGGTCTGGCGTTGTCATGATGGAAGACAACACATTTTCTGTTAATCAATTCTGGTCTTTAATCGCTTCCTGTAATCTATCCAGTTGTGAACAGTAGAGCTCTGAATTAATCGTTAGGCCATGTGATAACATCTCATGATGGACGATTCCCTTCCAATCCCACCATACACACAGCATCACCTTATTTGCCATCAATCCAGGCTTTGAAGTCGTTTGTGATGGTTCGTCGCGCTTATTCCATGATCTTTTACGAACAATATTCTTGTATTTCACCGCCTGTGATGATTTGCTTCAGAAATGGGTCGATTTCGTTGCGTTTAGTAGTGTTTCGCTGATGGAAATTCGATCAATCAAATTTCTTTGCGTTAATTCATGTAGCACCCAAACATCGAGTTTTTTTGCGTAGCCAGCCTTTTTCAAATGATTCCAAACTGTCATATGGTTGATTCTTAGTGCATTGGCTATCTCCTGACAGCTCACATGTCGGTCTTGCTTGACCAGTTGCAAAATTTCATCGACTTTTTCAGTGACTGGCCGACCAGAGCGAGGTCGATCTTTGACATCAAAATTTCCAGAACGAAATCGAACAAACCACTCCTGCGTTCTGCGTTCACTTACAGCATCCGCGTTGTAACACAAATTTCACAAATTTGTCTGCATGTTTGTGCTGCATTTTTGCCTTTTTTGTAGTAAAAAAGCATCACATAGCGTATTTCTTCAGATATTTCACTCATTTTCAAACCAATATGACACGATTGACACGATTGATGAATCACCAAACTTTGTTTACAAAAAATGTAACCTAAAATGTCATCTTTCAGACGCATGTTCGTTTGACACAATCGGATTAGTGTTGCCCGATATATGACCATCAACACCATCTAGTGATAAAAAACCGCATACTTTTTAGATGACCCAATATATACATACATATGCATCCATACATACACACACACACATACACACACACACATACACACACACACACACACTCACACACACACACACACACACACACATATATATATATATTATATATATACATACAACACATACTTACATAAACAAATACATAAATACATGCACATATGTTCATACATACGTTCATCTTCGATGACGGTGGACTTGGCGTACTTAGCGACAAGAAATGGTATCCCTTTCGTTTGATCGATATTCGACGTATATATTCTTTCACTCGGTCCATGGCTTACTCGCTCGTTTACTGAGGTTTACGATTGAACGAAAAAAGTCTTATATATTACTTATATATACATTGCATATATGTACTGTCAGATTGGACATTTCCATAGGCACGTTGGTGGATATAATATTTTTCACGCGCCAAATCGTTGAGTTGTCGTGCGAACCACTCTATACAGTCTTTATCGCGACAGAAGTGATACGATGATAAAGTGTCGTTGTACGCACGAAGTAACCTATGCTAAACGATTCATGCTGTTGATACGCGTACGACGACGCGTCTTCCTTCTCAGATTCCGTCTTCCGTAGGACGCACTCCAGATCGGGGTAGACGATGAACGGCACTCGTTCCCGATTGTTATAGTTGCCACATTCGAGCCACCTGTCATCCTTGCTCGGCAGTCGGATACGCAGTTGTTGATCTTCTGGCAGTCCACTTCGTGCAATTTTTCGCACGAACTGAAGTAATGAAGGCACCTGCAAAAATAAAGAAATCATTTTTTTATTTCTTTTTACTGTTTTTTATTGGCTATTTTTATTATACTTACCGATCACAAAAATATTTCCTGCTCTCGTTCCTAGTAATTTGTGATCTTACAAGACGGGGTAGATTTTTTATCCACGCAAAGTGTCTAATACTGTTATTGCGTGAATTTTGTAGGTATAGGAGATTAACATGCTTGTCCCTCTTGTCATTGGTGAGCCACAGAGGAAGGACCTGCTTATCGTTGATGCTGTACACGTTGATATATATTGTTGAGATTTTCGAATTTCGGAATGTTTTTTAAAGTCATTGAAAATTCGATATCCGCGAGATTCAACACTGTCGTGTAATGCATATGATGATGCTCCATCTACATGTCTTTCTGCGGGGTATAGAGCGGCTACTACCGATCACGCGAAGCATGCATTGTTCATCGAATGCACGTTGATCACCGCTTTCTTAAGTATAATTTCTCGCGGCACCTCGAAGTAACATCCCACGCGCATTGAATTGTGCTTATTCACACTACCAAATTGAGAATTCGATGCACATGAATCGTAACGGATGGCATAACGTATCGAGAGAAAGATGGTAAGTATATGAGACACGGCGGTGGTGGCACAGCTGCTCAATATTTCAATGTGTATAACGGTAATATTTGATAGCCGAATGCTCTATGCACAAAAAGACAACTTTCTACGAACTTATTTTGTCAATCTTCTCTCGGCGACATTTTTGATTTACTTGTTTTTATATACATCGACTGTCATAGATAAATCCTAGGACAGTCTCGCTACAGAATGCTTTTTAGTAGCAGTCTTGTCCATATTTTGTCCGCGCGCGGATATCATCAGTTATATATATTTAAAAGTGTGTGTGTAAAAATGGAATTCAGAGAGCCCTATAAATTTGATAAAAAATGATGAGGAGGAGGAGGATGTTCCCCTCATGGAGGCCGACGAAATTGAGGAGGAGGATGTCTCTGTCAGCGAGGATGCTTCTACCGAAGAAGAGGAGGAAATCGAGCATGAACTCGATGAGAACCTCTCGATTTTTAATTTTGCATCTTGTATGAATGACGAATTAATTGAGTTCATGCTGGACTTCTTCGATTTAACTGATGTGGAGGAATTATTACATTTTTGTGTAATATACTTTGTTGCGGTGGCGGCAGAGACTGAGGACGAGGCTGAAGCGGCAGAGATTGCCGCTTGGACCGAAGGGACTGCGTCGATTGGGGATGTAGATGAGGAAGAGGATGATTTGATGGTGGTGGTGGCTGCGGAAGAGGTAGCGGCGGATGGGGGTATCAGGTAAGCATTTTGCATTTTTACTTCTTTTCTCTACGCAGCATTTTTATATTTTTACTTCTCTTCTCCTTCACCCTTCCGCTACCTCCCCCCCTCCCCCCGATCTCCAACAAGTTCCTCTCGCAACCGTGACGCCAGCGCAGCCAGATGACTGTATCCCTGGTCCAGAACCGCCAGTGTTATACTACTGAATCTATATCTTCGTAATCAGAATTCAAGGTCTCAATGACCAAGTTGCCACTATCAGTCAGCCATTCGCATTTTTCACGTCCTTTAACATATATGAGAACCTTATTGTCGGCACTCTCTTACGTACCAATTACAGCCATTGTAATCAGGCGTTTCGCCATGTTGTACGGGATTATCCTGTCTTCCCATTGCAATTCATGATGATAAGCATTCAGCCAGGAAGCGCTATACTTTTCTGACCTTGTCAAGAAACCCACTCCATGGCATGGGACACGTAAAAATGTAAAATGTAATGAGAGAGAATGGCTCCTTTTCTCAACACCATCACTTTCTTCACGACAAATTTCTTTCCAACGATAAATCTTTGCAGATCCACAAACGTTGGTATAGTCATGGTAAACGACTTTTCGAGATTATGCTCGATGAATTTTTTTCATATTAGTTATCAGTTTCCCCTTATTATTAAAATATTATTAGGTAGTCAAATGCATGTAATAATTGGTGTAGAATTCATTTTTTCAATAAGTCTCTTCGTCTGTAAAAATTCGAAACTAAAAAAATGAGTCTACTAGCCCCGGTCTCCTCTATATAGATATTTTATAATACATAAGAGAAAATCTGTACCGATCACATTAAGTTTTCGTAGAATATCTTGAACTAGACTTAACGAAAATTAAAAAAAAAAAGTTATTTGTAGTTCAAATTATGCTTAATAAAAAGACAAAAGTCATTTTATCTAAATGTGGATACAAAGGTTGATAATTAACAAAAGGAAAAAGTTACAATTTGAGGTTGGGAAAAATCGTCCTGTAGTATAGACCAGCTATAAATTTAGTTGATTTTTAGGTAAAAATGACTAATAATGTAACAAAAATTTAAATTGTGGAGTTGTAGATAAAAGTTAAATGAACATATTTTGTTTTAAATTTAATTGCTAATAGGTAAACCATTAAATTGTAACGTTGTTTATCTCATAGATCGCTGTTAAAACTTAACTTGTAAACAATTTTTTAAATATCAATACGGGGAAGAAAAGAAAAAAAATGAACTGAGAAGTATATGAAGGAAGATGCAAAACAACAAACTAATAAGAAAATAATACAAAGCTACTGCTATTTATATATTTTAAGTCTTATTTATTGGTATGCTATTATTCTTTAGAGATTAGAGAAAAGATTTTATGTTTTAAAGATTCAATTTTCTTTTAATAGCAGTTTTTTGGTCAACTCGACAACTGCAGTTAAGAAATTATAAAAAACTTGACAAAATAAATTTTGGTATAAAAAATGCTATATTTGACATTTCTAAAGAAAATGAGAACTATCAGATAATGGAAGCAACTCGTTACTTGTAACGAAGTTACAGTTACAAGTTACTTTTTTGGCAACTTTACTAGTAACTGCATTACTCTTTTTTTTTTTAACTGTAACGACAACAAAGTTACATCTTTTTGGAACGGTAACGAATTTTACAGTTTCTTTTATCGTTATTTTGCACACGATTGAACACAAGTCATTCATATTGTAAACAAATTTATACATATAATAGATATAAAAATTACATGATTAGTCCTGTAAATATAAAAAAATGAGAAAATCCCGTTTATCTACATCCCGATTGCACATACCACTCATATCAGCTGGGGTGCCTAGTAATTTTTCATTTATCAATAAGAATATTTTATTTTTAAATTGACCAATTATCACGATGCATGTGTGTAACATGCGATATGTGCAATCGGAACCTTCCCTAAAAAGTTACGCAATTTTAGAGAAATTATGTAATTCTAAAAAAATTATATAAATTTGCTTCTATTGTGTAAATATATCTTATTTTCTATAGAAAATTACGTAAATAGCAAGATATTTTGAATATTTTTTGTATCCAAATTTTAGTAATATTACATTAATTTTAGTAATATAACAGTAATTTTTCGTGTATTGCTGTTAAATGTATAATAATATATAGTGCGAAATATATTGTCACATTATCGTTCCTATAATTACATATACACATTATAACATTGTACTTCCACAATCTGCTTAGTTACAAACCAAGAAATTATTTTTATTTAATAATATATATTAAATATTGTAAATTTACAAACGCGTGGACGTTTTCAATTATTATAGTGGGTCTCAAAATTACTCACTATAATAGTTGTAATTTAACATAAAAATTTTTTACAGTGCGAAGTGCTTGAGATTATCGTTATCTAAACCATTAGCATTAATATTATTGCTATCATTATTATTACTACTTAAGCTACGGGTCTCCCTGAGGCGTTGAGTTCGTAGGCGTTTAGGCCGCGCGGGAAAGGCGTGTACATGGCCGATCACTCACTACTTACTCTTTCCTGGAAGTGTTCTTTCGAAGTTTCCTGATGCTTGGAGGCCTCAACGATCTGGTGATGTCTCTGGTCAGTTGGAGCGAAAAGTCTTTGGCAGCGGTGGAATGATCGTTTCAGAATTTGAACTGATGTTATAACTTTGAAAAGTGTAACTACACAGAACTGTACAACTATTATATATAGAACTAATTTTTTTTTCTACGTCTTGTCTCGCCATGTCGCGGTTTATATAGGCAGTTTTTTGAAGGTAGTTCTTTGATAGAGTGTGTTTGGTTGGAAATCGAGGAATCAGCTTCATAGGATTTTTCTTACTATTTGACACGATAATAATTTTAACTATCATTGGAAAGTTGCCCTTAAGTTGGCCTCCGCCCACCCCGTAAGTTTCGATTTTCTTTTATTCTTATTGGTGGTTTTCATAACGGGAGGAGAATGTGTTGTGAGTTATCGGTTTCTTTTCTTATCATTGTTATAACTGGGAAAAATCATTTACGTTTTATCTCTTAATAAGCGTGAATCGCAGTTTGTGTTGATTTTTTTCAATATTGGAAGATCATTAAATTTTATGAACCTGTCTTAAATCTACGCATGGGACCACTTGCGTGATATCAGCGTGAGGTGATTAAACATTTCATCTTCTTTCGAGTGTCTGCGCTGTGTCAGCGCACCCTTATTATCGCGAGAATCATTTTAGGAATCGGCCCAGCTTAGCATCTTGGTACTGACGCGGTGTGTTAAAGTTTATTTGACGATCTTCTTTTCCACGATGCTCGAAAGGAGATTTAACGTTTGATTTCCAATGTTTTGATGCTATAAAAGATTTCTTTATCGCGGATCGCTTGATTCTAAATAAACAGTTTTTCGGCTGGAAATTTCCCTCGGATTCATGTTGTCGGTTATTTGTTCCTTAATTTATTGAACGCGAGACGAAGAAATCGTAGAGTCCACCGGACATAACATAATAATACTCATAACCGCGGATTGTGATATGTAAAACAATAGGACGCATTCCCTCATGCACGTATAGCGATATCATCTAACGGGATGAGTGAAAATTAGCTTTGATCGGTATTAGAAGCTTAGGTTATTACAGGACTTCCTCCTAATGCAAAAGAATTTCAGATACCGTTCATGAGAAATATTAAAAAATATCCTTTATACAAATTTAGATAACTCAGAATTAATATAAAATAATAACAATTTATGTTTCGAATAAACGTTTCTTACTTATAACAATAATAACATTTAATATAATTAGTAAGTATTTGATTGACGATTACAATTTGATATTATTTGCGAAATAAGTGAGTTGTGAATGAAGTTGACCATAGACATATACAATAGTCGAGCATTCGCGGACGCTCGCGGGCGCCCGTGCCCAATTTCAGCATGTTGCCGATCCCTGCTCTATAAGACAAATATTTACATAATTTGTTGTAAATAATATAAATTCTATTATGTTAATAAATCTCTCATATTCTAATTCTTACAAATACCAATTACATTTGAATGGCAATCGCTGCTAATTATATCAAATATCAAATAAAAAAAAACTCTACATACTGCAACCGCACTCACGAGCATAGCGCAACTTTGTCGCTCGTTCGCAGCTAATTCTCTCTCGACTCGGTAGAATTCTCGTCTTTATAACGACATTCGTTTGACTTTAAAGGAAACGTCACAGAAAACGTATCCTTACTGGTTACTCCTGAGGGTCATGGAAGGGTCTCGAAATCGATACTTGGGCACTAAGCACAAGTGAGCGTGTCACTCTTTATCGAAATTATTTTACGCGATTTTCTACAGAACTGCGAACGTCGATGGCTCTCGTAAGCCGGCAGCTCAGCCTCGGAAATGGTAGAGGAGGCGGTTCACGGTCGAGGATAGAGGATCGTGTGGAGAAGCAAATGGGCGACGACAATAAACCACACAATAGTTAATAACAATAACAAATATATTTGAGTAATCTCTCTCTCGACTCTCGTTCGTGCTCATTGTCAAGGTCACGACTACAGTATACGATCGAAATGTGTTACTTTAGCCTCGCACATGCTCTACACGGGGCGTATTAATTACGCTAACTTTCGACAGCACGAGCTCACGCTGCGCAAAAACACTTTTCACAAATCACACGAACATTAGTTCGACGCTCTGATAACTGAGATAGGAGACGGTTACAGTATCCTTGCAAACACGGCGTGGCTTCGTGCTCGTTCGCGGGGCTTCGAACCAATTTACAAAATATCAATTTACGAAATAGATAAAGAACACGATACGAAGTTCCGATTAATCAAGACAAATCGATATGCAACAAGACTTAAGCGGATGCGGAAAGTAACTCTCCTGAAAATCTTATAATGAGTCGTCGCGGGAGGCGACACGCTCAGACACAAATACCGCGAAAAACTTGACACACGACAATGCCGTGTGCGTCTCACATATCAAACCTGACAATGATAGTTTGCGCGCTTCCTGGACATGGAAATTGGTGACCTTAGAATTGTGTGACTCTCATCTCACTCCTTCTCAGTCTTCTAGTCAGGCCTCAGGCTTGCTATCCTGACTCTCTAGGCGTCCTGCGTCCCTCGGCAGTGCTTCTCGCTCGCTCGCCACAGCATAAGTGCCGGGTCAAGCAGTGATCACTATCAACCACAAGGGGGCCTTATCGTGTCTAATTGGTGCGAGATCTTGCAAACTCCGCGAATCGCGCGAGCTCTGTTATTCACGCATCCTGTATCCTGCGCGCGGAATTCGACTGGGTCGCAGAATTTTTCTTCGGCTGCCTCGGAGACTCTCCCGGATCCTGGTTTTGCGGGAGACTCGCATCTCGGTGTCGGCGTTCCCGTAGTCGATGCCTCCGCTCCTGGATGCCGACCTTTCAGGAGAGGGCTCCGCAAGTTCCGTCATGAGGTCTCTCGCCGACATTTGGGCGTAGAGTGGCCATCCTCGGCTGCTGTCCTCGCGGTCCCGCCGCTATGTGCCTGTAATATATGGCGATAAAACATATTTCGGACCAAAGCAAAAATATTGAAATACGGAGCGATATCACTTGCGTGCTGCCCGTCTCGTAGGATGCTGGGCACCCCGGCTAATCCGTCCTTCGTCACTCCTCTTCCGATTCTCGGTCCTGGCCATCTTCTCTCTTCATCTGCGGTTCGGTGAGACGACGCAAAATTCATAAGGTTGTAAGGAGATTGCTAATTATCCTGCAAAACTCGCGATACGATAACGGTTGAAAGAACGACAAATCGATACTGAAAATCTGCGGGACGCACAATTAAAACGAAACAAACGCGAAATTGATATTAGGTGTACAAATAAATTTCCGCCGTTTGACAAAAGACTGTGCCAGCAAACTATGGTTAAAATTGTCTGATGTAAAACATTATATCGTAAGGTTGGACATCTGTCAACAACATAATCTTGAAATACTAGCGATTTTGTATCAGCATCATATATTTTTTTGTGCGAAAATGCCGAGTTTTGAGCTGAATAAGCGTCATTTGCGGGAACTTTTGATTTATTTCTTTAATTTGAAGAAATCTGCAGCTGAGGCTCATCGATTGCTTATAGAAGCATATAGTGAGGCTGCCTTAAGTGAGAGAAGTTGTCGTGAATGGTTTCAAAAATTTAAGAACGGTGAATTTGATGTTGAAGACAAAGAACGTAGCGGAAGGCCAAAAGTGTACGAAGACGCGGAATTGGAAGCATTATTGAATGAAGATTCGTGCCAAACGCAAAAAGAATTTGCACTTACATTTTTACTTACATCAATAAAACATTATGTATCGTTCTTTCACAATAAATGCTTAATTTTTGATAAAAAACGGCGGAAACTTATTTGTACACCTAATAAAATAACGCTACAAGAATGTGTAGATACGTCCGCCTTCTAAAAAGTGGAAGGATCCAGGACGCCAGAGTTGCACTGTTCGATTGGGTCTTCCGACTCTTGTAACGGATGGAAAACGTCACATCACAATATATAAGAAGCATTTTTCAAATCACACAATAAAAAAAACATTAATAAAAAAACATTAATAATGTTTTATTAAAAATACAATTGCTCATTCTTAATTGTAGTTTGTGTAATCATCTTCATACAAAAATAAAAGAAACTTTAAAAATGCTTAAAATATGCAAATATATGCACTATTTAGAATAGATAAGTATTTATTGTTGGAATATTTTTTAAAGAAAGATTTCTATTGTGATCTTAACTTTTTATAAAAGTCTGCTCTTCTAAAAAGAAACCATATTCGCATACACATAGTTTAATTATTATATATTATATATAAAATACTATTATATATATATATATATATATATATATATATATATATATATATAGTATTTTATAAGAATTCTTTCGTAACACATTTAACGCAAAACAATAATTCTTTATTAGGTACAATGAGACTGATAACGCAGGCATGGTTCCATGGGTGTGTGGCATGTTCGTACTTTATACACCGCATACTAATTGGCAAATGCCGTTATATACAGCGGAAGTGGTATTCAGATATCCCATTGTTGGTAGGATACTTTTCCGACAATCTAGAGATGATCCTGAGATGGATACTACTATAATAATAGAATATCTCGTTCATGCAGATGGCAATGCAATAAATAATACTGCGAACCATAGGTAAGTTTTGTTTTATATCAAAATAATTTTGCTATTATAAATAACAGTTGCTTAAGAAAAAGATGTAAGTTAACTGTTTCTTAGTCAAAATAAAAGAGTTATATTGCGTATCATATATTATATACTAAAAAGTTAACGTGTATGGCCATCCTAGCGGGCATAAAAACAGCAATAAATTAAAAAAAATTTTTAGTTAAAAAATAATTTAATATAATCAAATTAAAGCACTGGTTAGTGCATATATTAAAGTCCACAAAAAATTGTTTTGTATTTTTTGCATCTAAAATAGAGGCGTTACTAGTTTTTCTCAAAACAATGTTTTTCAAACCGGCATGACAAATAACTTGAATAATTTTTATCCGAATGGGTTCAAATTTTAATTGCAACTTCTTAGACACATTTCGCAGGGAAGTACAGTCGCGGACACTTTTGGTTGTGACACTTTTTTTTCAATGATTTGCAGAACACGCTAATATTTTCAGAGCGCGATTCACCATCTATCGATACGTGTAACGAGCGGTTATGATAGCTATCAAAGTGATACAGAATCGAAGTATACAAGATGAAATCAAGAAATGTATAATATCTTGTGCGACGCGACACACTTAAGATATTAATTGGATTAATTGGATTATTGGGTTATTTATTGGGTTAAATATTTATTTTGTGTGGGAAGGCTGTAAATCATTGTAGAACTGGGTTGATCGACATCTTAAGTATTTATCGCGTATATTTATATTTATCTTAAGTATTTATCGCGTCGCATAAGACATTTCTTGATCTCATTTCGATTCTGTATCATTTTGATATATATGCAATATTCAATTATACAGCTAAATATTAGGTGTTGGAATTAATTCGTAGCGTTTTACAAGTGATGGGAAGTACTTTCATTAATGTATTTTTTAATGCTCATGTGAAATAAATAACATTCTTTCATTAAAAAACGCTACGAATTAATTCCAACACCTAATATAATAAAATATTTTATATACAAAAATACTATACAAATACATAATATAAATTAATTATAAATACATAAATAAATAATGTATTATGTATTATTATGTATTAATTAATTATAAATATAATTTATATTATAAATATAAAATAAATAGTAATAAGGCTCTGTACGTATAAAACAATGTAGTATATCTAACTACATCAAAATGTACAGAATATCTTGTGAGGATTGTGATGTTAGTTACGTTGGCCAGATAAAAAGACAATTAAAGACCAGATTGCATGAACATGTTTCAGATATTAATATAAGTTCAAAATCATCATGATTTCCAATCATCATATTGAGGAGAATCATAATTTTAAATGGAATAAATAAAATGGACATATTAGACATAGATCTTCATACAATAAAAGGTTAATATCTGAAATGATCCATATTAAAAAACAGAAACATGACAAAATGACAATAAACAGAAAATGACACAGAATCTTTGCCTGAATTGTATTCTACAATAACATTATATAATACATTCTCTTTCTCCTTCCTAATATCTTCTTTTCCCCCCTTTTTTACCGTTTTCCGTTCTTGATAAATGTTTTTCTTCTTGACATTTTGTTATCTGACATTGTGAAAGTTAGATATTCGTTACTTTTGCAAATTTGCTTAAAATAATTTATAGAATAAAAAAACTATTGTACCACGAAATGGACTACAATTTACCTGTCCTTTTTTCTCTCTTTTTATTAATAGACTCTTAACACATTTACTGATATCTCTGACAAGGTACATTATTATATTACTAATTTGTATGTAGTTAATATTAATTCTTTTTGTTCACGATTATTTTTCCAAATTTTTTTTATGACTACTTTGATTCTTGATAAAAATGACTCTCAGCGTACTACACGGAATGAAAAATATGATATCAAAAATTATAATATTGTAATATCATGTGCATATTTTTGGTTTAGAATGATGTTGATATATTAAAACTACATTGAAAATGACTCAATTGGAATCGAAACGTTTGTTGTTAATTGTAATTGTTTATATGAATTTTTAATACTAATTTAAATCAAAGTTTTTTTATATATTACTGGCTCTTTGCCCTTCTTGTGTATTACATTGTTTTTTTTATAAATATATTTAATATATACAATATTCAATATTAAAACGCAAGACAAATTCGTTGAAGACAAATTTACAGCAAGTTACCAGCATCATGAGCAATCACAGATTTATACAATTTTACTTATTTATTAGACTCATGATTCTGGGAAATTATAACGGATGGCTTTTACTGATTGAATTTAAAATACTGTCATCTTCTTCTCTTGTGCATCGTTGTGCGTCAAGATATGGCCGTGGATTTACATAGCCTTCCATTTTTTTTTCTCAAAATTCTATACACTATCATTCTCTACAATAAAATATATATCATTAAAACAAAGAAAATTTTTCTTTTTTAACAAAATCCTGACTTTCGTATTCTGCAAGTTAATTACAGACTGTTGCTAATTATATGTATATAAAACATGTTTCATATATGTTTTCTTTTTCGTGTATAATCTTTATATATACTGGGAAAATAAGAATTCATAATTACTATGTGTATTAAAGTACTGTTATTCAATGTTTTCTTATTGCTATGCGATGCATAGCCCTATAAAATAAAGTAAATATCTAATACTTAATGTTAATTTGTATTAATATTACATTTCTGACATAAAAAAATGCTGGATCTATTTCGCAAGAAAAAAGAGTCGAAATAATTGCTTATTTTAATGTGGGATTTAGCGCGATTGAAATATCCAGACTATGTAACATCCATGTAAGATATAATATATTAATAATTATGGTTAGGTAAATTTTAAAAATTGAGTAATAAAAAGTCAATAGTTTAACTTAGGTAATTTTAAATGAGTAATTTTTAATTTTAACAAGTTATTTATTTATTTCAACTATATGAAAGCAAAAAATTATAAAGGGAAAAGACAGTTCTATATAAAAAACAATTTTTATATTTCAAATAAATATTTATTTGTTACTTCATATACAATATAATCTACATTTTGGAACATTAATTCAACGTTTGTATATTTTATGAGTCTGCAGGATACGAAAAGATTCTGTTAACCAGAAAAATTTTCTTTGCTTTAATGATATGTATTTTATTGTAGAGAATGACAGTGTCTAGAATTTTAAGAAAAAAAGAAATAGGAGGCAACGTAAACCCTGGGTCATATCTTGATGCACATTGATACACAATAAGAGAAGAAGATGACAGCATCTTAAATTCAATCAGACAAAATAGCTTTCAATCAAAGTACAATAAAAGTAAGAATACTAATAAAAAAAATTATTATCCCGATAGGCAAATTGTGAAAACATTACAGAATAATGGCGTCATAAACTGATGATAATTTTGCAATAATTGTGTTAAGATGATTCCAATTATGAATTCCAATTTTGATACCTTATAGATGAAAGCTGACATTAGATTACGATGTTCTGTGCGCACTGTAGATTTAAAGAAAATGGATATTCTCACCGTATCCCCGCTCAGAAAGAATTGTTAAATGCGCGTCATAAAGAACATTGAATGGTTTTCGCTTTAAAACATTTTGTATGGAATGATGAGTGGATGGTAACGATTTTTTCGAATGAAAAGGTTTTTTAGCATGGAAGAATGATGTTGTGAAGAATAAGAGAAAAAAAGTATGCTGAGAGAAATGTTCGTTTCCGTAAAAAATCTTGTTATATCACATTAGGATTTTGGAGATGTATGACCTCGCATAGTCCTGAATCATTGATGCGTATCACACGAATAGCGAGAAATACATCCAAATATTATCCAATGTGATGTTACCATACATTGCGGAAACATTTCCTGGCATACCATATGTACATTTCATTTAAGACAACTCAGGAGTGCATCGAGCAAGAGTTGTCCAAGATTAGCTGGCCGCATAACCTAACATTAGGACATTAGACTGGCTAGCTAAGTCTCCAGATCTGAATGTAATCGAGAACATTTGGGATATTATATTAGAGTGGGACCTTCAGAGAACATGCGAGGCACTTGCGCAATACGTCTTTAATCAATGGAAGGGTCCGCATAAGGCCCGCAATATTTCAAAATTTAGTAGAATCTATGCCCCAAATGTTAAATGCAGTGATTGAAAATCAGGGAAGCGTTATCCGATATTAAATAGTTTTATTGAATGATTGTAATTTTATTGAATGATTCCATCGAGGACAACTTTCGATAGAATGATTGATTAATAATATTATAATAATTACAAATATTTTTAATAATATCCCAGTTTGCAAAGTTTCTTATTTATTGAATTTATTTTCGTTTTCTTTATTAATTGCTTTCTTGATTATTTAGTTTCTTTATTATATTATATAATACTTTAATCATTAATGTTTATTTTCGTATTGTCAGTTTTATTGTTATTATAATACAATGAAGCTCACAAAGTTAAAAAAAATAAATATGCATATATAAACCCATCTTTTGGCGTACAACGAGAAGAAGATAACAGTATTTTAAATTCAATCAGTGAAAGCTATCCGTTATAATCTCCCAGATAGTGTCTAACGATGATGAGTGTCTAACAATAAGTAAAATTGTGTGAATCTGTGATTGCTCATGATGCTGGAAACTTGCTGTAAATTTGTCTTCAACGAATTTGTCTTGCCGTTTTAATATTGAATATTGTATATATTATATTTAGTATAAAATCATGATTAATAAATACAAAATAATATATAATACATCATTTATTTATGTATTTATAATTAATTTATATTATGTATTTGTATAATATTTTTGTATATAAAATATTTTATTATATTTAGCTGTTTAATTGAATATTGCATATACAATATATCAAAATGATACATAATTGAAATGAGATCAAGAAATGTCTTATGCGACGCGATAAATATTTAAGATGTCGATCAACCGGGTTCTACAGTGATTTACAACCTTCCCATACAAAATAAATATTTAACCCAATAAATAACCCAATAATTAATCCAATTAATATCTTAAGTATGTCGCGTCACACAAGATTTCTTGATTTCACCTTATATACTTTGATTCTGTATCACTTTGATAGCTACTAACTGCTCGTTATCGATAGATGGTGAATCGCGCTCTGAAAATTTTGACTTGATTTTTGTTCTGCAAATCATCGAAAAAAAAAGTGTCACAACCTCAGTGTCCGCGATTATATTAGGCATTTTAATGTATATAAAAAAAAAATTTTTTTTGCTCTAGGTCAAAATTTGTGGATGCTAGATGTAAAGCCCCGGAGCACCTTCAAAAAAAAAACGTACTAGATTCTATCATCGGTAGTGCCGCCATTTTGGATGTACAAAATATAAAAAAAAATTTTTGCAGACTTTAATATATGCACCGGTGTGCTTTAATTTGATTTTATATTAAATTATTTTTTAAATTAAAACAATTTTTGGATTTATTGCTGTTTTTATGCCCTTCCTATAGTGGCCATACCCCTTAAGTGAAGTCGAATCATATTATTCGTTGGTCAAAATGTTGTACCTTTTAGTGTAACAAGATATAATTTCGGGATTTGGCTGAAGAATTAGGACCCACGTGGAGCACTGAGAATGATATTCGAAGGGTGACGAGAGAACGCTCACTTAACAGCTTTTCACAATTTTATTTAAAAATAATCCCCTTTTTACTTAACACTTTACAATTATTTGATTAGATTAATTATTTATAATAATATTCTTGCTACTATTGATGTTTATACTTAGCATTAATACTTCGTGGCTATGCGTTACTTTTAATCTTGGTTCGCGTTCGCGATGATGATTAAACTTGTCGCGACAGGCGTTATCGCGGATATAACTAGGTACCATCACTCATGATGCGTATAACATGTCGTTAAGGTTTACTTATTAGAGAAACTCCCGATCTGCGATTAGGCAGCCGAATATAAAGGAGCCGCGATGTCACATTACGATTTCTGATGTGACCATATATGGTCACGGGAATCGTTTGGCGCACGTGCGATCTTAATCCGCACACGCAGCTGAATTTGCAGCCTTGCATTTGCGGGGATCGTTGCCATGCCGTAATGCAAGGGTTGCTTCTTGGTAATAGTCTTGCATTTTTGTGAACTCGTTACTATGTTGAAATGCAAGACTAAATCGTGGCAGTACTCGAGGGCTACAACCCCTCCCCCGTTGGAAAAGAAAAACGGAGGAACCGAGTTTTTCGTTTGATCCTCTTAGAAATGTGTATTCTGAGTTCGCTTTAAGATAGGTCTAGGAAGATAATATACATCTTTTATATCTGAGTCTATTGTTACACATTTTTTGGATTTGTTTTGTTTCTTTTTTCAAAATACATAAATTATTTTTGTGATTATTATCGCTATTAATATAGTAGATCCGTTTGTTGTCATTGGATAAATAAAGTGTTTCGATCAAAAGGATAGACTTTTGTCTTTTTCAAAATCTCTTGTTTTATTTAGTTTTTCTTCTAAGTTTTTTAGTTCTGAAGGTATTAATTTTTGTACAAAAATTATTTTTGTGATTATTATCGCTATTAATATAGTAAATCCGTTTGTTGCCATTGAATAAATAAAGTGTTTCGATTAAAAGGATAGGCTTTTGTCTTTTTCAAAATCTCTTGTTTTATTTAGTTTTTGTTCTAAATTTTTTAGTTCTGAAGGTATTAATTTTTGTACAATATTCTTTATTTTTATTGTTTTGCTTTGGTATGTATTACTGAAAATTTATATTTCCAATAATCTAGTACTGCCCAGTATTATCGAAGTACTCGCCAAAATAATAAGTAATTTGCAGTAATTTATTACTGAAATTTTTTATTACCTTTTTAGTACATTCAGTATTATTATTTAATATAGTACAAGAGCATTAAAAAATATTTAATAATAAATTATTGCGAATATTGACAATATTATTTTCGCGGTGTAATTCAGAAATATTAAGTACTACTGGATTACTGAAATCAATAATAAATAACTAATATATTGGTACTAATATATTAGTACAAATTAGTTCGGTCCGTTTTTTGTGTTCAAAAATGCATTTATTTCAAAACAAAATGAATGAGATTAATTAAAGTATTGTCTATCGCTGGCTACTATTTTTTCTCATCTCTCAGGCAATTTTCGAATTCCATCTCAAAAAAATGACTCGTCTTTGGAGGCGATTTAATTTTGGAGTCAATTTTCGATTTCTGCGAAAGAAGTGAACCGATGACTTGCCAAATCGTGCTGCATCCTTCGGAACAACCAGTAATCAGAAGGAGCAATGTCCGGAGAATATGGCGGATGCGGTAAAACATCCTATTTGAGCGTTTCCAAATATTTTTTTATGACTTTTGCGACATGAGGCCGAGCGTTGTCATGAACAAAAATAACTTTATCATATCTTTGCTCGTATTCCGATCGTTTTTCTCGCAATGCACGGCTCAAACGAATCAATTGTAGCCGATATCGATCGCTCGTAATGGAATCGCCAGGTTTCAGCAGCTCATAGTAAACAACACTCTTTTGGTCCCACCAGATACAAAGCATGATCTCCGAACCATGAATGTTCGGCTTTGTTGATGTTGAAGTCGATGGCAACGATTGACCGGGCTTAGCGTAGTATTTTTTCTTCTTGGGGTTGTCGTAGAATATCCACTTCTCATCTCCAGTCACAATCCGATGCAAAAAACCTTTTCTTTGTTGTCTTTGAATCAGCTGTTCGCAAGTGAAAAATCACTTTTCAACGTCTCTTGGTTTCAGTTCATAAAGCACCCAATTTCCTTGTTTTTGAATTATTCCCATGGTTCTCAATCATGCATAAACGGCTTGTTGAGTTACTCCCAATGATTCTGCAAGCTGCTCTTGTGTTTAACTCTGATTTTCTTCGAGTAATGCCTCTAATTCTTTGTCTTCGAATTTTTTTGGCTGTCCAGAGCGAGGCTTGTCTTCAACGCTGAAATTTCCATCCTTGAAACATCGAAACCATTCCCTACATCATTTGGAGCAGTGTCACTATAAACTTCGACAAGCATTCGATGGGCTCCAGCTGCACTTTTCTTCCAATTAAAGCAGAAAATTAGAACCTCCCGTAAATGCTGCTTGGTTAACAAAATTCAAACAAAATTCGATATTTCAAACACAGTAAAAATCAAGGTTTTTGTATGAAACTCAAAGCGAATAAACTGAATATTATTAGCAGATGTCTAACCTCTCTGAAAACGCCAAAATCAGATGTCACTAAGAACCATTAGCTGTAACAACAGCCGGAGCAATCTTTTGGAAAACGGACTGAACTAATTTGCACTATCAAGTTATACGAGGGCAAGTCAATACGTTTTTAGTAAAACACATTTTTTTTGATCGATTTATTTTTATTTCTTATAATCTCCTTTCAGCTCGATACATTTGATCCAACGATTCTCCAACTTTTTTAAGCCGTCCGAATAATATGATTTGTCCAATCCTTTAAAATAAGCCTCTCTTTCGGCGATGAATTGCTCTCTGGTAGTGAATCTCTTTCCTTCGAACTATTTCTTCAGGTTTGGAAACTGGAAACAGTCGCAGAGGGCTAAATCTGGCGAATATGCTGGATGGAGAAGCAATTCGTAACGGAATTCGTTCAATTTGGCCATCGGTGCCGGGCACGTGTGAACCCGTGCATTGTCTTGATGGAAGAGTACTTTCTTCTTCGCCAAATAAGGACGTTTTTTCTTTAAAATTTTGTTGAAACGGTTGCTTTTGGCGCCTGGCGCCATTTTTTTGCTGCGAATTCTCTCGCTCCATTTGAACGCCATGATTGGTTGGCCCGCTCGTGTGCGTTCGTGACTGTTCGATGCGCGAGGTTACGAGCATGTTTCCTCGCGCGCGCCCCGAGTCATCTTGTACTTTTTGTACCTCGTTATCCGCCATTACAATCATCGCAACGATCGCACCGCTGCATCACCGTAAGCTGTATTCCGAGAGCCAAATAAATAGTGTTCAAACTAAGAGAAGAGTAGTATTTGATTCTCGGTCACGCCTGAACGCGAAGAGAAGTGATTCCGCGTAAAACTTGCGTGGAAGCGTACGTACAGAATTTCCGTGCGTATCGCACAAATGGGCCAATAAAGCTGCGTAGTAATCGCCATTGATCGTTTGCTTCGATGGAAGATAATCGATATGAATTGTACTGTGTGCATCCCAAAAAACATCACCTTTCCGGTCTTCGCCTTCTTCGGAGCTGGTTCACTCGGTGAAGTCCATTGTTTTGACTGTTCCTCGTCTCGGGTGTGAAGTAATGGATCCATGTTTCATTCACAGTAATGAATCGACACAGAAATTCATCTGGATTACATTGAAACATCTCCAAACATTATTTTGAAATCATCACACGGTCGCGCTTATGGTTCACAGTGAGCAAATGCGGCACCTATCTTGCCGATAGCTTTTTGATACCTAATTGTTCGTGCAAAATTGAAATCACTGTGCCATGTGACATGCCTGTGATCTCAACAAGTTCGCGCACTTTCACTCATCGATCAGTCAAAACAATATTGTGGACTTTATCAATGATTTCTGGCGTAGCAACCTCAATTGGACATCCCGAACGATGTATCACATGTGGATGTACGATCACGTTTAAATTCATTCATCCAATTGTATACAGTCGCAAACGCTGGTGCAGATGTGTTATGAACATTATCCAACTTGACTTTGATTTCTTTCGGTTAAACCTTTCATATGTAGATATTTGATTACTGCACGAAATTCGTTTTTTCCATTTTGCAAAAAATACAAAGATTGTTCGCTTTAATCGTTTATAGAAATGAAACCACGCGATGAATTCCACTTAAAATTTGACAGTAATCAGCTGAAAGATGCTACTTGTCAAAAAGTAATGCGACATGACACTGCGAGTGCTCTCTGACTGATTTTTTAAGAACTTATTGACTTGCCCTCGTATTTAGTAATCCTGTATTAAACTTGTTAAATAATGCAGAGCACAGTAAATACGTTGAATGAATTATTAATATTAGCTTATTCTCAGCGATAGAAGTCAACGCTGTTTATCAATTAGTATAATTCTTCTTAATATTAATTATATAAATTTCGACCTTGAACATTTCTATTCATGGTTTGAGTCTTCATCAGCAGTCTTTCTCCTTAATACAACGGTTGTATTATTGTATTACAAAATAATATCTCCGACGTTTTTCCTTTCAAAAAATTGAACCTTAACTGTTGTGAGGTAAGTCACGCATTCACAAAGTTAGAAAGCTGAGTGGCAATGAGAACTCAAGCTAAAATAAGCTATATAAATGATTAAATTATAGTATGTATAAATTTGAAAATTAATAATTACCTTACCTCATATAGTCGACGCCTTAACACTGAACAATAAATATGTCGTATGCAACATTTTGTACATCGTTAATAAGTTAAAAATTATCATCAAAATTTTAAAATACTAAGAGAACAATTTGTGTCTTGCCATTTCGACCGTTGGTTCAATAATGATTACTAAACAAGTAACATAATGGTCAATTTGAAGACAAGTAAACTATAGTTTATGACATGTATTACGAACAATCTCACAGTTTATTGAGAATTTCAGTGTAAGCATGATTTAAGGCAACGGTATCATGTTGTAATTTAGCCCATTTGTTGATTAATATGCATCATCTCCGATATCAATCATTTGTTATAATAATTCTCCACATCCAGAATCTCCACATTTTGATAATCAAAGTTATGATCGTTTTGCAACCTATGATCTGTAATCACCGAATGAGTAGACTATGGATAAACTTTTGGTGTTCAAAAAGTCTGATTTTTAATTTTCTTCCTGTTTATCCCACATAAGAAGCATCACAATCACAACAAGTGAGCTTGTATACTACATTCCTTTTTAATTTATTATTTAAAAAGATTTATTATTTTATTCTTTATCAACCTTAATAAATTGATTCAACTTATTTCAAATTGAAAAAAGAAACCCTTTGGCAAACTCCATTAATTATATTCTTGAATTTATTCGATATCTCTTCTACACATGGCATGGAAAATCATTTAACCCGTTCTTTAGATAAGTTGTTATTTGATCTTTTGAAGGATTCAACTTATTTATTAATGTTTTAATTCTTGTATTAATAATATCGAATATAAAATCCAATGAATAATCGTTTTCCAAAAGTATCCTTACAACAAATTTAAGATTCTTTTTGTGAAATTGTGGATGTGAGATATAAAAAACTTTATCTATCAAATTAAAAATTATGTTCTTCTTTGGACGAAATCTTTTAGATGCTGAGACAAAAAATTCAAAAATCCTCTCGAAAACGTTGGTTTTTAATAGTCAAAGTCAACGAATTATTTTTTAAAATTATAATTGTGTCCAAAAAATTGATAGAATTACAATCCAATTTCAAAGCAAATTGTAACTTTAGATGGAATGAATTGAATTTTACAAGAATAGAATCGATTTTAGAATTCGGTAAACAAAGAACGATATATATATATCGTCCACGATATATATATATATATATATCTATAATAAAATGGTATATGATATTGAATATTGCTCAACACCTAATTCTCCAAGTTCATCATAATTAAATTAGCTACAATCAGAGAAAGCGGTGAACCCATAGGCGTTCCAAAAAAGTTTGTTTATAAAATTGATTGTCAAAAACAAAGTAAGTCGAATCCAACACTAAGCGAACAGCTTTAAAAAATTCATTTTTCGATAAATTACAATTTTTGCAAATAAAGTCCCATCATTGGAAAGAGCATCTAATGTCAAATCCGTTGAAATTTTGGTAAAAAGATATTACATCCAATTTATACATACGATAATTTAATTATTTATATAATTTTAGCTTGAGTTCTCATTACCACTCAGCTTTCTAACTTTGTGAATATGTGACTTACATCACAACAGTTAACGGTTCAATTTTTTGAGAGGAAAAACATTGCCGATATTATTTTGTAATGCAATAATCCAACTGTTGTGTTAGGGGAGCAAAAATTGCTGATAAAGACTCAAACCATGAGTGGAAACATTCAAGATGAAAATTATGCGTTTCGCGAGTTTCCTCTGTGTCCAGATCCATTCTTGGAATGCCAACGTTTCGTGAACTTTGCAGTCTACTTCATCAGGGCGAGGAGCAGCCTGATATTGAGCTGTTCCTCCGGGTCGTTCCTTTTTACATTACGCAACTTGTTGGAGTGATGGGGAAATAAGAGAATTGTAGGTGGGATGGGGGGAAGTGGGAGAAATCGGTCAGTCTTGAATAACCGGGAGAATGGTTTTTCATATTTTATTTATGTTGTAGCCATTATCTCTGTATCTTTAGATTGTTAGGGTGTTTTTGTATTTCTATGGCTTCTCTATACTTTTTTAGAAAGTATGATGTAATGTTGGCTATTGTGGTCGTTTTGTCAAACAGTATTTGATGTCCTGTTTCGATGTTGTGTTCTGATAATGCTGATTGCATAATGTGTTTTAGCCTGACATCACGTTGATGTTCCTTTATCCATAGATTGACTATAGGTTTATCAGAATAACAAATTGGATTGGCAGGATATTAAACATCCTTCATAAAACCAGCCTCATCCTCATCAAAGAACGCATCCACTTCACTAAGTTACAAATAGTCCAGATTTCCCATAAAACATTCTAAATTGTTCAATTAAAGGAATCTATAAAAAACTTTGTGTTAATTTGTCATAGCTAATTTTTCATAGTGTTACGTCCTACAGACGCCGCGATTTATTTTTCTCTTCGCCGCGACTATGATTGACGTCTGCGAGACCCGAGCGGGGCCTTCTGATAATGGACTGATAAAATTGAAAAAGGACCGGACAGGCGCCGCAAAAACTCGTAAACGTCAATCAACCTAGAAAGAATAATAACCTTAATGTATGTGTAGGCTCGAAAAGAGACAAGATTGCTAAGACATTATAAATGTACCGAAGTCACGCAATAGTAAAAATCTAGGCTTTATCATCCGAGACTGATTAACAATTTTTCTAACATTCTTTCTAAGAACAAAAACACAGGCGCCATATCGCACTTAAAAAGAAAAAAAGAACATAAACGCATAGAATAATTTCCAACAAGAACGTTATCTGAAACCAGACTCGGAACTAACAATGATAGCATGGTAACCATCTGCTTATCTACTCATATTTTCCGCGAGAATAACAGAATTCGTCATCCGTCTCGGAGCAATCTTGGCTTTTTAAAATAGAAGAAAAACTATAAATCACTTTCTCTTTTTCTCAAAACCACTCTATGTACTTTAGATCAACTACGATAAAACGTTATAAAAAATCATAAATCTCGCATGACATTTACAACTAACTTTAGCATCTTAAACAAAGGTTCAACATTATTTTTTCGGGGTATAAATAGAAGTCCCGCGGAAGCACAGAGTCAGTACCAAATTTTGAAGCACTCGGTTCACGTCAGTACCAAATTTTGAAGCACTCGGTTCACGTCAGTACCAAATTATAAAGCATCCGGTTCAGTTAGTAATCAGTATAACCCGCGCCAACCAGGAATCGCCAGTTGAGATTCCGTCCGAAGTTAAATGTAAATTAATCGCAACCGAAGTTAACCATACGCCACGGCAACTGCCCATCGAACGCTCTTCGTGGACGCCGGATCTCGTTGGGCTCGCACATAGATTCTCTACTCGATATCTTGGGGGCAGCTAAATAGTAAGTTGTAATTATTTACAGTCCATCTCGCGTTTCCCAGCATGGAAAACTCAATTATTGACCAAACACACACACACACACACACACACACACACATGCATTCACAATGTATAGTACGTATTTTCCTTCGTAAAAGACAAGCTAATGTACAAAATCTTTTCATTTTGTTAATAAATATAACGTAAGGTATTCTTCTGTTTTTATTAAAAATCACCCCTCGTATTCACTTTCCTCGAATACTTGAGATCGCACGAGGTCCACTCCCGGGTCAAAGGGATTAAGTTCCTTGACCGAAAAGATAGGACCGACGTTCGCATTGTCCAGTGGAACAGGTGTCATAGCGTCCCTTTGGACGTTGGCCCACATTCCGGGACTTAAAAGGTACGTACGACTCACAGGTGTTCGCCTCCGTGCGTATACCTGTGAGATTGAGTCTGACCGTCCTTCCATACCCTCTCTCATTATCTCCTTGACCAAACTATCAAGGGTTTGGACGTAACAATAGCTTATTACCCTTTTTTTTGCATACATTGGATCACTGAACAACAGTTATTATATTTTGCAAAGCATAAAAGTAATCCAAATGCGTTTTTGACGCTTGATGCCACAGGTGGCATATTTAAACGCGAAGCGTCACAAGATTCCCCGATATTTTTATACCAATGTGTTTTTGTTAATAAAGACGGTAATTAATACATTCCGGTATTTCAAGTGATCTCATCTGATAGAGCGATGACAATCGCGTTTTTCTTGCGCAATATTATTGCTAAAGTTATTCCTGTACCATATACAGTTGTATCCGATTTTGTTTGGGCCATTCTAATCACGGTTTCGAATATTTTTGCGAAATATAATGACTTGAATGACTATTTACAAAAACGTTACATGACTATAGTATGGGAAATACTAGCATGATTCTATCATGTTACATAAGATTAGATATTAGTCATCTAATTATGATATCAAGATGGAAATGCCTAAAAGGTAGCGATAAAATATTGTTGCCAGCATTTTATCTTCGCTGCATTGGCCAAGCATATAAAATGAATTCTCTGAAAGAAGTGAAATACTTTATGAAATCCATTTTAATTATAGCACTAAGCAAAAGTATTGAGTATACAATGGACAGTAAGCCATTGACGTCCAATGAACGTCTGCAATATTTAAATGGTATTATAAAAGGTAATAATATAATAGAAATAGATAATATGCGATAATGATAATAATGAGAATTCAGAAACTCAATCATTTAGTAATGATAATTCTAGTTATGAGAAAACTGCAATATTGGCTGGCTGGAATGAAGCAATTCTATTTGGGATTTTGCACAAAAAGTTGCGAAGAACTCAGAATACGATAGCATAATAAATGCATGTTACAATCTCGATTTCGCAAAACAAATCAAAACACTTTGTTATCTTATTTGCTTATATTGACGGATATAATGCGTTCATATTTTAATAGATCGAGAGAAATCGCAACTTCTTCATCAGTAGAAGCGGAATTTAGCAATCTCAAAAATAGAACTTTTAAAAGTCAGCTTCCAATAAGGATTGACAAATTTGTGATGCAACATCTACATTTTCTAGATGCCAAAGTTACAGATGCAATTGGACGAAATATCCGTTGCATCTAATGAAACACATGTTTTTGCAAAAAAAATCTGAAATAGATAAATTAGATAAACAATTAGACTAATATATACAATAATGTGATGACAAGATTTCGATGAAAGCTGATGAAATCGAGTACTATAAGTAACACAAATAGTTTCATCACTGAACAAAATTTGCATGAATCCAACAAGGCTTTTGAGCGAAATTTATATGAGTCTGATAATTGAGCCCAACCTGCATGATTCTGATGACGCAGTTGAAAAGAATTGGAATACCTATTGGAAGAATTGGCACGGTTTAGTCGGTTCAGAAAAAATTGTCAACAAGTATGCTGAAGAACTTCTCAAGCCTATTCCAAAAAAGCGATCTACTAAAATCGTCGTACTTGGACAAATATCCAGAATGGGACATTTTAAAAAACATTATGTCACGAAATTTACCTCTTATTATAAACGGAAGCAAATGCAAGCCAGTAAGCAGACAAGGAGTCACAATGACGCTACACGAAACATGTACTTTTGATTCATTACTACAACTCGTAGCAAGTGGAATCGCAACACATGAAGCACATCGGGAGGCAATCGAATCATGCACCAACGATATTTCGAAACTGGCGCGCTCCATTTTAAAAAACGAAAGATTGTTTTCCACATATAATGAAAGAGTTTCCATATTAAAAAATTTGCTTTTCTTTCGTGACGCGATAACTGATTATACACGGGAATTAAGTGATGAAATACTAACTGCAACGCAGCACATCTGGCGAAATATCTTTTTAA
This sequence comes from Acromyrmex echinatior, assembly GCF_024713525.1. Taxonomy (NCBI): domain Eukaryota; kingdom Metazoa; phylum Arthropoda; class Insecta; order Hymenoptera; family Formicidae; genus Acromyrmex; species Acromyrmex echinatior. The sequence continues at coordinate 9,788,385 of NC_141857.1, forward strand.
AAATGACTCAGTTACGTATTTTACAAAATCGTGCATTTGCAATTTTACGAATTAGCGTTCATCAGTATTCTGCAATATAAATACAGATATAATAATTTTTCACCAAAGATTGCAGAATATGCAGCGAGCAATAGATGATGCACAAAATATTACATCCAACTATCAAAAGTGTGGTGCACTAATGCGTAGTAATTTCGAATATGAAAACATATATTAATAGACACACCTGTATTTATTGACCACAGATACCTTAACTGTAAATAATAAACATCACTTAGATTTTATAACAAAAACTATGAACGACATAAATTATGTACTAGCAAGTATTGTTCATTACATACAGTATGGAAATATCAACGCTGGTCATTATATTGCGTATGCACTTGCAGGTACACATTGGTACAAATACGACGACTTGAAGAAAAAACGTGAGACAGTAAACGGTACACAGATCCATGTTATACTATATGTTAATATACTATATAACATATACTATATGTTAAATGTTAATGGACACGCGTGCGCACACCCACACACTTCACACACACACGCACACACACACACACACACACACACACACACACATGCGCGCGCGCGCGCACACACGCACACATATCAATACACACAAAATGAAGTTCAATTCCGATCCGTCAAATTCTATGCTGTTCATATAGGAATGAATTACATCCATAACTTGACAGCGGTACCTTAAATTTGGAATAATTCAGTGAAAAATGATCGTATCGGACTCCGTAAAAAAGCATTTTAAAGATAAAATTCCATACTTTCATGTGTATCTTATCTCATTAGGCTACTGTTACCTGATTTATGTCACAAGTGATTTAATACGTACGATTTATTTCAAAAACATATATATGTATATAAACAGATAATAGGTTAATATTAGGTGTTGGAATTAATTCGTAGCATTTTACAAGAGATGGCACAAGCAGTACACTATTTCGTTGTTACCTATAGTTCTGTATACATTGTAAACATCTATCATAGGACGTCATTTGCCGTACATAACCTTTCTTGAAATCATAAATAACAATACTGTATAATTCATTGAATATGTCAAAATTTGTGCCAGATAAAGTGTTTTTGCGGGGAGTTTTGCTTCATTACTTTAATATGAACAAAAGTGCAGCTGAAGCTCATCGTATTTTAGTGGATGTGTATAGTGAACATGCTCTGGCTGAGCAAACGTGTAGGAAGTGGTTTGCACGTTTTAAAGCTGGTGATTTCGACTTGGATGACAAGGAGCGACCTGGTCAGCCGAAAAAATTTGAAGATAACGATTTGCAGGCACTGCTCAATGAAAACTCATGTCAAACACTTAAAGAATTATCTACGTCATTGGAAGTTGACTTCTCAACAATAGGAAAACGTCTTAAAAGTTTGGGCATGATCCAGAAGGAAGGACATTGGGTCCCATATGAATTGAAACCAAGGGATATTGAGAGACGTTTTCTCACGTGCGAACTGCTGCTTCAACGGCAGAAAAGAAAAGGTTTTTTGCATCGGATTGTTACCGGTGACGAAAAGTGGATCCATTATGACAATCCAAAGCGCAGAAAGTCATGGGTTAAGCCCGGCGAACCATCAACATCAGTGGCAAAGCCCAATATCCATGGCTCAAAGCTCCTGCTCTGTATTTGGTGGGATCAGAAGGGTGTCATATACTACGAACTGCTAAAACCGCATGAAACCGTTACTGGAGATCTCTATCGACGGCAACTGATGCGCTTGAGCCGTGCATTGAAGCAAAAACGGTCGGAATACTTCGAAAGACACGATAAAGTCATCTTGCTGCACAATGCTCGCCCACACGTTGCAAAACCGGTAAAAACATACCTGGAAACACTTAAATGGGAAGTGCTACCGCACCCGCCGTATTCTCCTGATATTGCATCTAGCGACTACCACTTGTTTCGATCATTAGCTCATAGCTTGTGCGAGCAGAAGTTCACATCTTACGAAGATTGTACAAAATGGTTCGATTCCTGGATTTCATCTAAAGATGAACAGTTCTTCCGACGCGGTATTCATTCACTGCCCGAAAGATGGTCAAAAGTAGTAGAAAGTGATGGGAAGTACTTTCATTAATGTATTTTTTAATGCTCATGTGAAATAAATAACATTCTTTCATTTAAAAAACGCTACGAATTAATTCCAACACCTAATATAAGGACATATAAACATCTTATGTTCTTATAAATTACTATATAATAACATAGATACATAAAATGCATAATTATTTTTTTCTATACGATTTCTACATTGTTTTATTAACATTTTATATAAATTAGTATATATATGTTCTTTGATGACTTTTAAAGTATGAGCTCACAAATACTTTAATACACAATATGTATTAAGTTTAAGGCAATAATTGGCTATTTTTGGACTCCCTCTTTTGAGGATATGTACTATGACTAATAAATTTAAATGAGAATATAGAAAAATAGGCTTGTGTATATGCAACACAATATAATTAATGTGTCAAAGCTTTTTTTTAACAAGCAATACAGTTAACTCAAAAAATAAAATTTTTAATTACATACGCACAGCGTAACGAAATTACATGCAATACGTAATAAAATTGTCGCTCAAATCTAATTTTACATACTCATTTCTGCGTTAGGATATTATATATAAAATTTGAAATAGGTATTCAGTCAGAAGTTTGGAAGTTCAAATTGTAAAAGTATGTTTTACTGATTCTTGTTGAGAATTCAGCTCAGTCAATAATTTAATAAAAAAAAACGACAGTCCAATCGAGGATTTTTTCAATGACCATCTTATTATATTCGGTATAATTAAATGTCAATTTATAATTATTTAATTAATATAATTATTGTAATTTAATAATGATGAGAAATTAATTACATTTACGTTAATTTATATAGAATAGTCTATTGAATCGAAATAAAAAACTGTGTCATCGTATATGATAAAATAGCTAATGATTGTCAAATGTTCTGGACTGATATTATAAGTCAGAAAATATATATCGAAGTCATGACATAAACAAGTGTATTCAAAAACGTTATAATTTTAGTTCTCGTATGTCATTAAGTATGTTAAATGTTCTATCTATGGATCTATTTTATATAAATTAACGTAAGTTTGAAATTAATTTCTCATCATTACTAAAATTAATTATATTAATTATTTAATTATAAATTGATTAAAAAATATTAAAACGGCTCTGTATTTATAACAAAAAGTAGTATACAAGAAGAGCAAAGAGCCAATAATGTACTTTTAATTTAAATAAGCAAAATTATTATAATACAAAACAATTATAATAAACAAACGTTTCAACTCCAATCGAGTCATTTTCAATGTAATCTTAAAATATATAACCATCGTTCTAAATTAAAAATATGCACATGATCTTACAATATTATTATAATTCCTCAATACCAATTTTTTTTTGTGTAGTACGCTGCGATGACTTTTATACGTTATTGGCTCTTTGCCCTTCTTGTATACTACTTTTGTTATAAATTGATTTACATTTAATTATATAGAATATAGTAGGATGATCGTTGAAGAAATCCTCGATTGGACTGTCATATTTTTTATTAAATTACTGACTGAATTGGATTCTCAATAACAACCGAAAGATTAATAAAACACACTTTTATAATTTGAATTTCCAAACTTCTGACGGATACCTATTCCGAATTTTAATATCCTAACGTAGAAATGAGTAATGTAAAATTAGATTTGAGACAATTATTTATTGCATTATTATGTATTGCATGTAATTTCGTTCGACTTTGTAAGGGGATATATAAAAATGTTATTATTTGTTATGAAGAAGACTTTGTAAGTCGAAAGTTCGTTTGACGAATTTTGTAACGCTGTGCGTGTATAATTAAAAAATGAGTTTTATTTTTTGACTTAACTGTAATTACTCATTTAAAAAAAGCCTTAATACATTACTCAAATAAGAATTATAATATGATGTCTAATACTTATCTATCCCTTTTTGTTAATTACACTGGTCGACAAAAAATCATCCTTTTTTTAAAGTATACGATGTTGTTTACGGTAGATTTTGATGCGCTGATCAGGTATGTGGCCTTGAAAATATGGTATAATCGTCAAATTATTGAGAAATTTTAACCTAAATACGAAAGCTAAAGCTAACATAAAAGTATTCAAAGCTCATTAGAAGCAGCTACATAAACTCCACTATTCGTGTTAAAATAAATGAAGACTTAGACACGAAAACGGAACTCATTAAGAAGAGAGTTAGACAGAGTATGATATCGCCGAAACTATAATTCACTGTAGCATTGGAAAATGAATTTAAAAATTTAATATTGGAGAGCATAAAGGAATTAATATTGATAAAAATTTTAAATGATCTATAAAAAATAACGTAGTTTATAATATCATATGCAAAGATTGCGATATTTCATTCGTCGGATGGGCAGACAATTAAAAACTAGAATTGTAGAACATCGCAGCTACGTTTGAAAAATTTGTCCATTCCATGATAACTGAACACAGATTGCAATTTAGATATGATTTTAATTTGAAAAAGGTAAAAATTTTGAATGAAAAACTTAACTATAACAAATATGTTTAATTTCTGAAATGCTTAGCATCAAAAGACAAATAAATAGCCTTATTCTACCAATGAATATCGAAAATCTTCATAAGACTTATACTAACCATAAACAAGCTATGACTGCAGTATTAAGATTATTTATTAACTATGAATTTTATTTCAGTCAATTTAGACTCTCATTACAGTTTTAAATGTACCAAGATTGGGTCAAATATCTTTTTTTGTTGCATTATAGCAAGGGTGTGAACCTGAGAAAAATACAGCGATAACAATTAATGTAAGTTAACATTTTTTTAAACTAAAATACTAATAAGGCTCTTAAAAATATTAATTCAATAATTGTAAATTATCAGGTTATTCGAGCCACGCTGGATGTTATTTGCGAAACTTTATCAATTATAATAGTAATTTATTAATATTAAGGGAGTTTAATATTAATGCTGGAATATCCTGTTTTATCATTAATTATTAAAGACTCTTAATCGTGTTTATGGATTGAAAAATCCTTCTCCACAATTAAAGTATCGACAATAACGCAATTCGCTACATTTGAACGAAAAACAAAAGAAAATTGAAGACTTACAGTTTTGTTATCGGCTTCTATAGTCAACACGTCACAATATGTGCTGCTATATAAGAGTTTCAGATCTTGCACGTTCATAAAAAGTAGCTGGCGAATTGCAGAAAACCTGAAAAAACAATCCTGCTTTTAACGAGGTAGGGGTTTTAGTATAAGAGAAAAGAATATCCGAAAATTTCGTTTGTATATTACGAGTGAAATTGACGTGAAGCCATGAAACCAAGCAGTATTTTAGTTCCGCGATATTCCGATATTCATGATAGCGGCGCTGTCATGAAAAGTGCGTCGCTGAATCGTAGAAATGATCTGAATTATCGACCTACTCAGGCCCATATCAACAAACGTGCCTTGGTCAAAGTTTTTCTTTTGAGAGGAAAAATAATAATAAAATAAATATGATATTAATTATTTCAATTTTGTTGAAATAATTTCTTCCTAAACAAGAAACCATATTATTTACATATGAATACAAATGAAGATAATTATTTTAATTGCACTGTCTTTTACATATATTTTATTTAGTAAAGTATTGATGCATATATATAAAATATATATGTATATATATATATATATATATATATATATACATATATATATGTGTATGTATGTATATGTATGTATGTAAGTATATATATTATATATATATATATATATATATATAATACATATATGTAACGAAATCTCAATTTTCAATAATTTCTTAAAATTGTATAGTAAACATACTGTATACGCTCCGTAACAATTTCTAACCAATTTGAAGAATTCCGACATATATGTAAATGATTTTAAGAAACTATTGAATACTGAGATTTTATTACGCATGTAATAATGCGCGGCTCAAATAGCCTGTTCAATAATTCACAATTATTGAATTAATATTCCTAAGAACCTTATTAGTATTATAGTTTAATTTACGTGGGCTCCAATATGCATCTTACTTACATATCGGAGTTCTTTAAATTTGTTACAGTAGGTTTATTAAACGATTTTAAGAAACTATTGAAAATGCGACGTCTTCTTCAATTAAACTTTGAATATCATTCCTCTTTTAACTCCCTTGTCACCAGATACCAAGATTACTTATCCTTCCTTCTATATCGGTCTATAAAATCCCGTGCCTCTTTCTCCTACACCTCTATCAAATATTTTAATTCCCTTCCTGATTCAATAAAATCCTCCCTCTCTATCGTCTTTTCATTCCGTTGCCTCGCGTTTCATCGCGTCACTTGCAGTATTTAAATGAGACTGATGTAATTGGTGTGCTTGCAAATATATGCGCGTATTCATGTGAGTGAATGTATGTATGTATGTATATATATGATTTCAGCTATTAATTTACCTCTTATTGCATTGTTGTCTTATTCTGGTTTTGTTACTGGTAACAGCAATTTGCTGATGTCTAACCTTTGCAAGCTACTATTGTCTATTGTATTTATGTTTATATTAACTGTAGTCTATTGTGTGTTATACTTTATGTCTATTATTCTGTTAACATGTAATCTTTTTCATATAGCTTTGCAATAAACTAAATTAAATTAAATTAAATTAAATTAAAACTAGGATTTCATTATGTATGTATTAATGTAAATAAATTATTGTTATAATTTATAAAGTTTCGCAAATAACATCCAACGCGGCTCAAATAGCCTGATAATTTACAATTATTGAACTGATATTATTAAAAGCATTATTAATATTATAGTTTAATTTATAGTAGGATTCAAATTGCGTCCATATACATACATGAATTTTTCAAATTAGAAATTGTTACAGAGCGTATACAGTAGATTTACTAAACGATTTTAAGAAACTTTTGAAAATTGAGATTTTATTACGTATGTATTAATATTAATAAATTATTATTATAATTAATAAAGTTTCGCAAATAACATCCAGCGCGGTTCGAATTGCCTGATAATTCACAATTATTGAATTAAATTTTTTTTGTATATAATATGTTTTCTATTATTTTTAATATTATGCTAAGGATGAATTTGAACCAAAACGTACGTTTATTTGTTAGACAGTTTAATTGTGTTCGAGATACAGTTAACACGGACAGATTTGCAGATTTGGCGTGCGTGCGACATGCGGATCGGAAGCTTCTAGAAGGATCCCAAGCGTCCTTAGAGATTTCCAAAATATAAACTCGGCCATCATCTCGTCGATAAAGTCGAAAAATAATCTTTCACATTTAAGTTAAAATATCTCAAAATAAACAATAAGCTAAGCCGCACGTCGCACGTACGCAGATCTCAACCGCTATAATAGCGAACCAACTCAGATCGGTCGCAGCGCACGCGCGATCGCATGACGCAAAACGCGTAATATGCGTACATCCCAATCAAGAATCCAGATTTAGTGGGCGCGCATGGTAACCAAGAATCCAGATTTAGCGGCGCATGGCGTACCGCTTGGCCGCGCTCGAAATTGCCAATCACCGCCCGAAACAGAGGATCACCTCAAAATTTTCAATTTTGCGAGAATCTTATAGGTGAATGCAAAGGGAAGCCTTTGTTCTTAAAAGAGCATAAAAGGCAAAACCGAGAAGCAATGACTCTCTTATTCTTCGCTGTTCTCGAGTCAACGCTTCGCTACAAGTGCAACCGCCTAGAAGACGCTCCGCCGCCAGAAAACCGCGTTCGATTCGCAATTGATAATTCGCGTAAAGCGAAATTCAGCTGAAACGCCGTATCACTCAAATTTTTCTCACTATCGCTCTCGCTCTCGAACAAATTGTAAGAGGAGAATTAAAATTCTTTTCAAAATAATATGTTTGCTCATTATCTTCCGCACTGATTCTTAAAGTTTTTTATACTTTTTAATTAATTGTTTAATTTTGAGGAATCCGTTAGTTGATTTTATAATTTTTTAATGTTGTCTATTTACTCTATCTCAGCAATAAAAAGTCTGAACATATCAATCGAATATGCGTTCGAAAAGATAAGAATAACATTTTAATGTGACATCTACCTGAAAAAAAAATTATTAAACATTTTGTAAATCATTGAAAATAGTCAAGTACATAATTTCTTTCACATTTAAGTTAAAATATCTCAAAAATTTGAAGTGATATAATTTCGCAATTATATTTGCAACCAGCCCTTCAAAATCTATCAAAAATAATTTCGTCACATTTAAGCACAAAATGATGTCAACCAGTGTTACATATTTGTTTGCTTTTATATTATTAATAATTAATAGTATATTATATTGATTAATTAAATCAATATAAATGAAGTTGTAAAATATATGCTTCATTTATTTTGAGATGCCACAAATAAATTGCAAACATAATTTACAATATGACGCAATATATTTTATTATTCCATAAATCTTTATAATTATTATTTAATAATTTTTTAAAATTGTTTAATAATGTGAGAATATTGAAAATTAAATTTAAAAAAAATACGCGATTGGTATATTTTGAGGACATATGATAATAAATTAATACTAGATATATAATGAAGTATTTTTAGTTTTTATGCAGTATATATATATATACCTATATATGTACCTTTATTAATTATTTTTAATGTAGTAAGTTTAACTTTTTGTTTTCTTTAAAATGTACCAAATGCAAAACTGTATTTAAATGTATTTGGTCTGTTTTGAGGACATTCATTCGGATTTGATGTTCTCAAATGTTATCCATAAAACTATAATATAATTTCGAGGATAGTAAGTCCCCAAAATGTATCATATACATAAAAAATAATAAGGACTATCTCCAAAAATATGAAATGTCCTCAAAGTATACCATATGTGACAAAAAAATGTCTTCGAAATATACCAAAGTCATATAAATATATATATATATATATATATATATATATATATATATATATATATTGTATATATATTGTGACCATAGTCTCGATTGACGACACAACTTCATTGCTTTTCTGTGATTGCAATTCGACAGCCAATGATTTTATGCTAATACTCTAAATCGGTAGCTACTGAGTTATCGCGAATTCTTTCTTGACTTAAGTTGCAAGTCAGACATGAGTGAGCGTGCTCTTTATTATTGCTCTAAATCTCGACTAATTATGCTCAATATTTCTTTAATGCGGCAATCGACTGCTCAGCTCCGCATGGAGCGGGAATGGGTTATTCGGAGCAGGAGTGAATCGGAAGGCGAACAAATAAGAACTACTTTCTTTTAATAATAGAAAAATGACAAACATATATTTGATATTCGCAAGAAGTACGAACAAGCGTCTACTCAAGTACGCAATTCAAGTATGTGATAATAATTCGGCGCGAATATGAGTTCGTTATAAGCCGAAATTATCGAGTCGCGTAGCATAAAATAATAAAAGGAACGTGAACAGGTGATTATCGCGGGATTATCCCAAATTCACCAGTCGATCAAGATTTACAGCAACAATCGCGGCTTTTCGCCAGATGTCGTACAATGATTTTCTCTACTCTACATGAAGTGCAACTCAAACGGAGGCGTACAATGCAAAATGATGAGTTAACATAAATCACACTAAGCGAGACGCAGCGACTTTACTATGGCGAAAGGGCGGCAAGCTTTACGCGCATGGAATACAATAATCTATGTAATTCGTGCAAACAGCAAGCCACAATTAGATGATTAATTATTCACGGTATAGTTCCCTGTACGGGCCTTAGCCCTTCAGTTCGAATTCGGCACGTAATATTCGCTCGAGATCACATTGTCGAGAATCGGTGGCTTTACAGAATTACTACGCTTGTCTCCTTCCGCTCGGCCTTTCCGTTAGCTCCCTTCAGCTCGACTCACTCTGAGGATCGGTAACGCTACTCGCTGATGCTCGCTTCACCGTGGATCGTGCGTCCTTCTTACAATCTATTTCCGGCCCGTGCCACAACGCAAGTGATTTCGGTAGGCCCCGACGGGGGATGCACAGGCCACGCTGCTTATCGACAGGTCTCCCCGCGTCTAATTGGCTGATAACGACGCCGCGCGATCCCGCAAATCGCGTAGACAGCGACGTAGTTTCCTGCGACTTGGTACGGGATTTGAATTTCGCCAGAGTAGTTTTCTCGCCCGGGACTCTTCTCTTGTCTCTCATGGAACTTTTCCTGCTTTAGGCCATTCCTTTGGTTCGAGCCCGAGTCCGCTATGGTCTTTTCGATGTTCTAGCTGGTTATCTTCTTGAGAAACTACCTCATTCTAACGTCTCGGCATTCTCCGTTTTTTTCTGTAAAACAGAAACGGTACTAGAAGGACGCAAATAACAAATGCAAACAGTAAGTTAAAAAGAGCGATACAACCTGCGCGGCCCCATCATTGGGACGGAGCCTCATAATCCGGAGCCTCCTCGGTGACGGTCCTCTTCGGCAGTTTTCTTTGGCGATCCCCTTCTCTGCTGGCAAGCTTCGACACAATTAATTCGCACACAGCTACGATTCTGGCAACGATTCTCGCAGAAAAACAATGCAAAAAATTCAGTATGAAAAATAAATTAAAGTAAATTTAAGATGGCGTATGAACTGTAGTGCTCGCACGCTTGTTGCCCGTCCTCACGAGCTGGGAAGATCCATTTGGCTAATCTGCGACATAGTAACGGATGAAAAATATCACAATATATATAGGAAAAGAAGAATTATATATAAGGATAGACGATAGTGTCTCGGCACTAAGCAAGCACAGCGACACTACTGTGTACTTGTTATGTTTTTAATTTTTCTTTTATACACACACACACACACACACACACACACACACACACAAAAGAAAAATTAAATAGGTAATAAGAAAAATTGAAAAGGAAATTTTTACATTATTTCTTTATAGAAAAATAAAGTTTGAGAAAATGAGAAAGGATGGCAGAATGTTGTGTTTAATTGCAATTTTTCTTATTAAAGAAATCATACTACATTGTTTAAGAAATATTTATAAATTATTACTTATAAATTATATGTTTAGTTTAAGTCTAGCTTAAAAGTTAAATTTCAAGTTTACATTATTTTTGTAATAACTATTAGTTATAAAGGACAAATATTTTGAAAGAAACGCGCATCTTGAACATGCCTCGATTCTCGTGCAAATGGCTAGGCGTTTATGATGTCGTGTGTACATCTCGGATCTTTTCATTTTTGACAAGAAACAATCAAAACTTAACATTTTTTATTGTTTAGGTGGATGATACATGAGAAACCATCAGGAAAAGATTTTTACAACTGGACAAATCGATGTTTAAGCGCTGGATCACCCTATAATCCATATAAGGTACTGAAATTATCTGAAATGTTCCAATTCGTACATTTGAAAAATTAAATATTAAATATGTATATTTAATGTTTAATATGTATCTTTATCAAAAGCGCTAATAGAGCAAACAAATTAATTTAATTATTGTCATTAAATATAAGCACTCCATAATTTTTTAATAAGATAATTCTTTACAATGTAATTATTTTATTGAAAATTTTTTGATATTTATCTCTAAACATATTTCAATAAACAATTGATTTATTAATTTGATTTATTAAGACAGTAATGTGAGTATAACAAGTAAGAATATTAAAGTCTATAATGGTTTAAGTTGGATTTTTAATACTTTAAATAATTTAATGTGAATTATATATGTACTATATATTGTGACAATTTTCCATCACTGTTCTATTTAAGATCTTTTGCAAGATCCTTGTCATGGTCCTGAGTGACCTCCGATAGATTCTAAGTGGCGGTCGTTAAAAAGTTATTAGCAATAAAAGTTCAATTATATAACACATTTATATGATATTCATATGACAATTATATAACATTTATGACAAGTATATAACAATTATATGAGATATTATACATATTTATTTACTTTCCTCCCCCTGCAAAAGGGCGCACGACTCTCACCTTTGACTCTCACCCTTATACAGTACACGAATAGCAAACATATTTTAAAGCAGGTAATACTCGTGTTATAGTTGTATACTATTAAACTTTCCGACAGGTTGGCAGTCGTCCTTCGTATAAAAATTATTAACGAAAAAAGTTTTAAAAATGTTTTATTCCTACTACATTTTTCAGAAATACTTAGAAATATTCGGAAAGTTTAATGATATATAATAACCTAACCCTAACCTAATTATGGTACACGGGTTAAGTTAGGTTACTACATATATACTTATAATACAACTATATAACATGAATATTTCCTGCTTTAAAATATGTTTGCTATACGTATATTGTTGAGAAGTGAGAGTTGAAAGTGAGAGTCGTGCGCCCCTTTACAGATGGGAAAAGGAGGTGAGAGTTCGGATAAAAAACGTAGTAGAAATAAAACATTATTTTTAAAACTTTTTTGTTAATAACTTTTTAACAAAGGACAACCGCCACCTAAAACCTGTCAGAGATCACTCAGGGTCATGATCTTGACAACATATATCAAGGTCAAGGTTATTGGCGGAATGTCCCTTAATCTGAATAATTACCAAATTAACGAAAGAATGGTACGCTCTCTCGTGCTTGGTTCAACTTATTTGAGAAAAGATTCTGATATTTTGCGAAAATTCTGTCTGGTTGCTTAGCAACAAGGAAAAGACCCCGTACTAATCATATATGAAATTGAGTGAAATCAAATGGTTTTCTCATATGTTATAGCATGTCCTGTTAAACAAAACATATAAGTAAAGATTATGCGTTTCGCATGGGTTTCCTCCGTGTTCAGATCTATTCTTGGAATGCCAACACTTGTAGTCCACTTCATCAAGACGAGCAGCCTGATACTGAGCTGTTTCTCTGGGTCATTCCTTTTTATATTATACTACTTGTTGGAGTGGTGGGGAGAAAAAAGAAAATTTGTGAGTGGGAAGAAAAGGGAGGGAATCGGTCAGTCTTCAATAACCGGGAGAATGGTTTTTCATATTTTATTTATGTTGTAGTCATTATCTCTATTTAGATTGTAAGAGTGTTTTGTATAATATTTTTATGGCTTCTTTACACTTTCTTGGAAAGTGATGTAATGGCTATTGTGGTCGTTTTGTCAAACAGTATTTGATGTCCTGTTTCGATGTTATGTTCTGATAATGTTGATTGCGTGACATGTTTTAGCCTGACATCACGTTGGTGCTCTTTTATCCGTAGATTGTCCATTCTCCCAGTTTCTCCAATGTATACTTGCTCGCACGAACAAGGTATTTTGTATACTCCTGCGGAGCTAAGTGGAGGTCTTTGATCTTTAGGATTTCTTAGGATTTGTCTTATCTTTTGGGTGGTTTAAAGATAATTTGAATATTGTGTTTGTTTAATATCCTGTCAATCCGATCTGTTGTTCCTTTGACATATGGGAGAATGGATAAGCTCCTTTCGTCTGATTGTATGTCAGAGACTGTTGTCTTGTTTGTATAATATGTTTATTGATTGTTTTGATTATGTCTTTCTTGTCGTGTCCGTTTTTCTGTAAGGCTAATTTTAAATGATTGAGTTCCGTCTATAGATGTTCTTTGTCAGAGATGGTGAAAGCTCTATGTACAAGTGAATTGATTGCAGACTCTTTTTGTGCTGGGTGGTGATGCGACTCGGCATGTATCTGTGTGTGTTGGCTTTCTGTACACTTGAGCCTAAGGTACCGTCAGTTTTCTTAGAGACAAGAACATCTAGGAGTTTTTCTCTATGTCTATAGTGAAGTGGATATTTGGATGTTAATTGTTGAGGAAAGTAAGGAATTTACGGAGTTTGGCTGTGCTGTGTCTCCATACGAATGTGTCATCTATATAACGGAACCAAACTTCTAGTTTTTTGAATATTTTTCTGAGACTTCTTTCTCAAAATGCTCCATGAAGATGTTGGCGATTACAAGAGAAATAGGAGAGCTCATTGCCGTGATGTCAAGCTGAAACACGTAATCAGCATTATCAGAACACAGCATCGAAACAGAACATCAAATACTATTTGACAAAACGACAATAGTTAACATTACATCATACTTTTCAAGAAAGTATAAAGAAGCCATAGAGATACAAAAACACTCTAACAATCTAAATAGAGATAATGGCTACAACATAAATAAAATATGGAAAACCATTCTCTCGTTATTGAAGACTGACCGATTTCTGCCACTTCCCCCCCCCCACCCACAATTCTCTTATTTCCCCTTATCACTCCAAGTAGCGTAATATAAAAAGGAATGACATGGATGAACAGCTCAGTATCAGGCTGCTCTTCACCCTAATGAAGTGGACTGCAAGGTTCACGAAACATTGGCATTCCAAGAATCTGGACACGGAGGAAATCCGCGAAACGCATAATCTTTATATAGAAAGCATCTGTGGAAATCTTAAGAATATTAAAACATATAAGTTTTAGCGCAAAAAAATGAACAGTTTTCGTGCTCAAATCTTCTACAGTCACTGACATCTCACCATATAATATTCAATAACTTCTAAACAGCTGATCTAAAATGGATATAATTATAGTGTTTTGAAAAACACTAACTTAACAAGGATTATAAGAAAATAAAAGAAAAAGTGGGGGGGTCACAATTAAAAAATTTAAGTTGATTTTGCTCTACCTTGGCAATGCCACTCAAAATCAAACTGATGCAGCCAACAGCTAGGCCTTTTTAGACTCTATAACTTTTATCTAAAATATTTTCTTTATAAAAAAAACTTGTAGTTTTTCAGATATTTCACCTTTTTCGAACATTTTGTGTTCCTTATAAGATTATATATGTTGCCACATATAATTATATCCCATATATTATATAATTACATATTATCATATGTAATGTCCAAACTATGTACATGTATAAAACGATACTTTGTTACAAAATATGTAGTGTAATTCCTTACTCTTAGCGTAAACCAGGACCAATGACATGGACATAGGAGATCCCGTGCGTGCGTGCGTGTGTGTGTGTGTGTGTGTGTGTGTGTGTAAGCGTGCGTGCGTGCGTGCGTGCGTGCGTGCGTGCGTGCGTGCGTGCGTGCGTGCGTGCGTGCGTGCGTGCGTGCATGTGTGTGTGTGTGTGTGTGTGTGTGTGTGTGTGTGTGTGTGTGTGTGTGTGTGTGTGTGTGTGTGTGTGGATGGCGCGTGCGTGCGTGCGTGTATGTTCATGCAATATGCTATTATATTACTTAATAAAAAATTGTTTTTTAATTATTTATTAAGTTATTCTCATCATTCAGATTCTGGGAATTACACTTCTGTAATAAAGTATCGTTTCATAGATATGTACATATCTTGGACATTTTTTACAAAGGCAAATCAATAAGTATCCGTGTTAGTAATGAAGACGCAAGTTTTTCACAAAAATTTTTTTTATTTTTCAACGTAATCCCTTTTTAGGAGGATACACTTTTCCCAACGCTTCTATCATTTTTTTAACCCCTCAGAAAAATATGATTTATCGAACTCTGCAAAATAGGCCTTTGTTTCGACGATGACCTCCTCATTCGACGTGAATTTCTTTCCACCGAGCCATTTTTTCAAGTTTGGAAACAAGAAGAAGTCACAGAGAGCTAAATCCGGAGAGTACGGTGGATGCGGCAGCAATTTGTAGCGCAATTCGACCAATTTGGCTGTGACGACTGCGGAGGAGTGAGCCGGTGTATTGTCCTGATCGCGGCACTCATTGGGCCGATAGCTTTTTTATTCCTAAGTTATCATGCAAAATATTGAATGCCATTCCGTACGACACGCCTTCATGCACTTGCGACCTTTGCTACTTTATGCACTTTTGTTCGGCGATCAGCAAGAATCATATCGTGGACTTTTTCAACGATTTCCTCAGTAATCACGTCTGCCGGACGGCCTGGGCGCTCCTCATCAAAAACAGACGAACGACCACGTTTGAATTCGTTGAACCAATATTTGACGGTGAAGAATTCTCATAGACGGCATCCAACTTCGTTTTTATTTCTTCGCACGTTTTTCCATCCAAAAATAACAAATCACGGATCGATATTGCTCTTTTTCCATTGTATCGGAAAACATCAAACACGCTCACTACGAATTGCTGTCAAATCAAGACTATTGCATGAATCACTCTGAAATTTTGTATGGCGTCGTTTGAATGATGGTAGTACACAATGGTAATGCCAACTTGCATCAGCAACGTCGCCTGTCTTGAAACACGGGTACTTATTGATTTGTCCTCGTATATATGATAATATGCAATATATAGATTATATTCGTGGGACATAATTATATGTGGCAGCATATATAATTATATAAGGAATATAAAATGTTACGAGACGGCAAAATATCTGAAAAATTATAAATTTTATAAAAAAAATATTTTAAATGAAAATAGAGTTTAAAAAGGCCTAGTCGCTGACTTCATCAGTTTGACTTTTGTTTAAAATTTCGTTAGATTATTTCAGAGAGACTCTAGATTGAGCGACATATCGTATTGTTTCGACCTTCGAGCGATCGTGACATCGAAATATGTATTTCTGCGTACGAATGTTCGAAAATAAGTAAGAAAACTGTACGATTGAATTTATTGTTATTTCGCTGCTCCGCTGTTTCCTGCTGATCGCGGGAACTAATAGCGATTATCGGAAATCGATGTGAATCCGCGAGCTTTCCAATTCGCGTACGTGATCACGCAGTTTAAATGCGGAAAGCAATGAGCGAGGACGCGAGGCGATCCATTGTATTGTCACAAATCGGCTAATAAATAAATAATTTTGTCACTCTATCGGGAGATTGAAGGCTCTCGAACCGGTAACTACTTTGGGTGGCATCGCCAAGACAGGGTAAAATTAATTCGAATTTTTAAAATGAGATCCTCCACTTTTTAAAAATATATAATACAATATATTAAAATTAATAAAGTAATACTCCTTATAGTTTCAAATAAAAAATTAACTTCACCATTTACAATGATGACGCCTTATTACTTTCATTTTTTTTTATTTTCTTATTTCTTGTTGAAACCTTATCAAAACACTGTAATTTCATTTATTTAAAAAAAAAAATCTTAAATCAATTATTTAGAAGTTAATGAGTATTTTATAGTGAAATGTCAGCAATTGTAGATGAATCGAATACGAAAACTGTTCATTTTTTTGTGTTAAAACTTATATATTTTCAATAACAATATAACGATAAACGGGCAAATAAGCATCTTCCATGTAACAGTTATCAAGATCGCTACATAAATTGGGACACATTACATCATGTTTTTTTATCTCTTTGATGATGATAACTAATGTAAAGCGAGAAGAAGATAATATCTGGAGGATAATATATGACTCAATATAAGAGCTGAAACATGTAATAATATTTCTAGTTTCTGTTATGTATATATTTAACTCTTATTATTAATTGAATTCATAAAACACATTGAAAATAATTGGTTGTCCTAAAAATATCATCAACTTTGTTAGAAATAATTCTTTCCCAATACTCAACAAATTCCATAACAATTTTCCTTCTCCTACTTTTAGTCTGACAAACAGATTTTAGAGTGGCTATATGTAACAAAAAGATTTATTAATAACTATTCTAATATACTTATCACAAACGCTGATAAGTGTTACTGTTGCTCTAGACAAGGACGCCTACGTATGGAAAATGGAGGAGATTCTTTCAGACACTAACACTTACACAATCATTAATAAGAATCCGAGTAAGAAATTGACTCAGGATTTACATACTTTGTTGGTGAGATGGAAGCGGGATCGGTTTATTGACGAACAAACATATCGTAGATTGCTTACAACTGATGGTGTTATACCTAAAGCTTACGGTTTAACCAAAATACATAAGGATGGTAACCCATTGAGAGTGATTGTGTCATCTGTTAACAGTCCATTATATTATCTTTCTTTTTTTTTTGCATAATTTAATTAATGATAGTATACCAAAAGCTCCTAGTTACATTAAAGACAATTTCCATTTTATTGAGCATTTAATGGTACTGTTTTTGAATATGTTTTGACTTCGTTAGATGTAGTATTCCTTTTTACTAATATTCCTGTTGAGCTAACATTAAATAGCACTGATAGGAGATGGATTTACATCTCAGCGAAGACAAACATCTCAAATAACGAGTTTATTATCACAGTCAGATTTATTTTAGATTCAACCTTTTTTGCTTTTAATAACAGAACTTATAAACAGGTATTCAGCACTCCGATGGGTTGACCGTTATCTTCGATAATCGCCGACATTGTAATGCAAGATCTAGAAGAAATAGCACTTAAAAAATTGTCAGTACAACTATTGTTTTATTTTAGATATATTGACGATGTCATTCTTGCATCTGATACTATCAATGACGCTTTAAATATTTTTAACTTTTTACATTTGAGATTGCAGTTTATATTAGAGCTTAGTACAAGTGGCAGATTAAGTTTTCTTGATACAATGCTTGTTATAGATAATCAGAGAATTATATTTGAATTAATTCACACGCTTTTAAGTAATGGTTATCCTTTAAAATTTATATTTTCAACAATAAAAAATAGAATAAAAACATTGGAAAATAGAACTAATTTAGATCAAAATCGCGAAGAAATTAATAATGAATGTGATTCTAAGAAAAAATTTTTCACGATACCATACTTGGACAAAATATCTGAAAAATTCAAAAAACTTTCACATGTTCATGGTTTTAATATAGCTTATAAACCTATGAATAAAATGAATACATTTATAAAGACAGGAAAGGATTCTTTGTCTAAGGATGAACATTGTGGAGTAGTCTATAAAATCAATTGTTTAAACTGTGAATCGTCTTATGTTGGTCAAACTAAAAGGAAATTAAAAACTCGGATAAAAGAACATAAGGCTGACATAAGAAAATCTTCTTCCGAAATTTCAGTGGTTTCACGTCACCGTTTGAATGAGATGAATTGGATTGAGATAACATAAGAATTTTAGATACAGAACAATTAATGAAAAGAAGAATTTCGGAAGTGATACATGTAAAAAGACAAACAAGAGATATCAATAAGCAAAATGACACGGAAGGTTTGCCTGATGTTTATCTTCCTCTTCTTAAGAAGGATCTCTCTTTCTTTTAATAAATAATTCTAGAACTTTCTAAACTGTTGACTCATATATATATATAAATAGGTTAAATACATTATATGACAAATAACAACACATAATGTCACGACAAAATTCTAATTGTGCAAAAGAGGTACTTGAGATTCATCGTCTAGTTTTTCTGCTGTAAAACAGGTAACGATTCTATTTCTTTATATTTCGACTAGAAGATATTAATGATATACAAATTTATTTTAAATTAGAATCTGGAAATTCTTGTTCTACACTTTTCGTGATATGACAATTGGCATTGTAATATTATTGTATGAAACATCTTCACATAGAAAAGAACACGTTTATTTAATTACAACACCCGATTGTTGAATTTAATGTCAACTAGATGTAACTTTGCGTTTTAAGAATATTATTGAATTACTGAAGATGGTCAGATTATGGCCGAAACGTTTAATGTTTTAATTAATGTAATAATAATTAAATATCACAAACTATAACTTGTGCTGTGGTTTTTTATGCTCTTCTTTTTATACATTTACCATAAAAAGACGTTTTTCGGAAGGTTTCTTAATTTCCATTCAAATCATCCTTTTTGCCATAAAAGAGGCTATCATCAACTTCATTGACAAAATTATCCTCTTATCACATCCACGGTTCCCACAAAAAAAATTTGATAGATGCTATTCATACTTTTTTAAATAATTGTTATCCTCTTTTTTTTTATTTTCTCTATAATTGAACGAAGATTAAAGTTTCATATGCATAATAAATATATTACACATAATTCACGTGAGAAAGACAAATATTTTACGATTCCTTACGTTAAATCTATTTCCGAAAGTTTCCTTCCTATCTCTAGTATGTTCCATTGTAAACTAGCTTTTTCTATTCCTAACACATTAAAAAATTTTATAAAAAGAGGAAAAGATAAGCTTGATTTCCTATCCAATCAGAATATAGTTTATAAGTTCTCTTGTGACGACTGTGAAGCGAGTTATGGTCAGACAAAAAGAAAATTGAGTACGAGATTACACGAACATATCTCTGATATTAGGAGGAATACTGGTTCTCCTACTGTCATACTAACTGATCATCGTATTAATTTTGATCATAATTTTAAATGGAACGAGGTGAAAATTTTAGACTGCGAATCTTCGTATAACAAGAGATTGGTGTCTGAAATGATTCACATTAGAAGACAGAAACAAGGTCTCAATAAACAAAATGATACCGAATCTTTATCTGAAACTTACTCACAAATCATTCAATCTCTTTCTCCTTCTTAACTGCATTCTTTTCCTACTTATTTCTTCTCTCCCCACTTTCTCTTCCCTCTACTTTATTTTCCTCCTCTTATGCTTCCCTTCCTTTTTAATTTACCTTTTCAACCTTCTTTATATGTGTACTTTATTTTATCTCTTAGCATCTTAGAGAGATGATCACATTCAATTCTCATCGTATTGCTTAATAGATAACATATCATTTTGACACACAAAAAAAGGTATTTATTCTCAATTTATTTGTGACTAAATTTAATATTGGATCATTTAAAAAGGATCCGCGGTTTTTTCATTCAAAAATTGAACAAAAAACCGCGGATACTTTTTAAATGACCTAATATATATATAATGTATAACGGTATTTCACACTTTCTCTATCGGCATTAATGACTCTAATGTACATGTCTTAAAATATTAGATTATTTTTTTTGCCTTTTTATTTTTATTTTTATTACTTGCGACTCGTTTTGTACCTTCCTTTTTATTATTTGCGATTCGCTTTGTACTTCTCTTATTATTTTTATTTTTTATTCCTGTGGTAATTTATAATCACATTTTATACTTTCTAACAGGAACATGTTTGTCCTTATTCTACATACACAATCCGGAGGAATATATTGTTGTTGATTACAACTTTCGTATAATTTTCATTTTATTTTGGAGCGAGATTTATATTTGATATTGCGATTGAGAGCGAATTTTAATTTTTATATATCTTATTTATGTAATATTTCCATTGTTATTTTTGCGTCACATTGAATATGATCCAACAGGGATCGAAACGTTTGTGCTGTTTATTTGTTAATGGTCAAATTAAATTTCATATTTTATATTCATGACATGTTTTATTTTATTTTTTTAACTGTTCAATATAATTTTGTTATTTTATGATAATTGTTTTAGGCTCATAGCCCTTTGTCTTTCTGTTTGTTTTTTAATTTATTGAGTCTTATTACTTTTATAGTCTTATTATTAATCTTTATACGTTCACATTTTTAAAAATCGATTCTTATTTGCCCATTTATTGTTATATTGTTATTAAATTTGTAAGAATTTTTGACTATTTTATATTACTTATATGTTTTGTTTAGCAGGTCATAAATTACAACATATGAGAAAATCATTTGATTTTACCGGGACCCAATTTCATGTAGGATTAGTGCGAGGTCTTTTATTTATTTGAGAATATAATACGGCACGCGACGAAGTTGTGCCGTCACTCGCGAGTACGATTATAATATGTACATGCATATATATTCGAACTGCACGCCAAATAGTTTTAGAATTTTTATAAACGCAATTAAACTACTACAATAATATCACATACTAAATTAAATTGACAAGCAAACATTATTTAAATAAAACTTATTAAATTTTCTTTTTGCAAAAAAATTCTATATTCTCCGATTTAATTTCTATTATATTTAGCATTTGAAATTCTTTTAATTATTTTTGGATAATTCTCTTCTCTAACATTGTATCTACTTATTAAAATTATTAAGCTTCTCGTTTTGAAAAATTTTTTTCGGAAGCAAAAATTATTTATGTCTATCAGTTATCCGAGGTTTTCCTATAGGATAACTTCGGTATACTATACGTCGCATGTATCAAAAACTTAATTTATTAAGTATTATTTATTATGTTTAAAGTAAACAAATTATATCAGTAAAAACTTTGTACTGTCTACTATTATGGTATGAACAAAATATTAGAAATCCGAAATATTTATATTTCGTATAAAAAATGAACTTTTTTAAACCCTTGCATTGTTGCCATATATCCTTTAGGAGTGTTATATATGGCTATTCATAGGAGGAGAGGGGTATGGCACATAAAAAATTTACAAATAATGCATATAAATAAAACATAAAATGACAAAATAACTTATAAAATGTGTTATAAAGTTTTATTAAAGAATAAGAATGATAAATATGTATATGAAGTAATATTATAAATAATAATTACAATCTTCCTAGATGTATTACGAGTGTTATGACATGACGTATTCATGTAATGCGTTTATTGTATTTAGTGCACTGAATTCAATCTGCGCACTTTGTATGTTTTGTGGGCATAAATCCCGCCTGTTAAAAATGCCATATATCAAATAGGCTATTTACAAGATAACAAATTAAACAAAGAATATAAGAGCAAAGTACTTGTATTTTGTTATACAACATACTTTACTATTCCTCTACACTCATGTATCACGAAATAATCACTAAGTCTTTTGCATGTCCTACAATAATCATTTTAGATTACAATTTATGATGGCGCTACTTAACATAGTGACAAATTGATTTAATTCACAATAATTTCATTAATATTTACAGCAAGAAACTAAAATCATAATACAATACTAATATAACATAATGGCATTTAACAAAATAGTTGCGGGAAAATTACCCCCACCCCTTCTATTTTTTCTGACTTCTGCGACGTAAATCCCAGTGCGGTGTATTTGCCGGAGTTACTCTAAGATATCGATTAGATTGGTGCAAATAATGTGAGGAAGCAGATTTTTTGTAAAATTTTATAATTTATTTTCATTCAAATAGTTCTTGCAAAGCATGTAAATGTGTTTTGATTTGTTGCATTTTAAATTCTTTACTTATTTGTTAAATTTTTGTTTGATGTTATTTTATTTAGGTACGGCGTCTCAAAAAATGATAAAAATATTGAAAAAATATCAATTTCCAATTTTATATAATTTAGAAATAAAATATCGTAGAGAAAAAATTTGAAAGTTAATTTAAAACTCTATTTTTAGTCTTTAAAATACATTTTTAAAAATATCTTTACGATTTTTTTCCCAGAAATATTTATGTTTTTGTAAAATGATAGAAAATCGAAAACGTTTCCAAATTTATGAACGTGTATTTTATAAACAAGTACATAGATGCACTTGAATTTATTGTATATGAACAGTTTTAGAAGTATATTTTTATAAAATTTTGGAAAAAAGACGGCAAGTACAGACATTTTTTTTAGACCTTTGTAAAGTATCGTAATAAGAAATAAAATTTTCAATAAAAAACAGTAAAATATAAATAAGAAAGGAAAGTAAATATTTTAAATAAATTATATAAAAAAATTATCCGATGTAGTAATCTAATAATACAATCTAAATTGCAATATAAATGTATTTACATAATTATAACTGAAGATAATGCACCTTGATCAAATCAACAAAATGCTCGAAAGATTAACATTGATGAGTTCTACTTATTTATCGATTTTTCGTAACGTCAGTTTTGATATAGAAATAAAAAGTGAAACCACTTTATTAAATATTTTTAATGATAAAATGTACAAAAAGAATGTTTTTCGAAAAATGTTATGTTATGTTCGGGAATTCTATGTTTCACTCCATTGTGAAAGTTTGAATATACATGAAGGCAATAGCATTGTAAATCAATAAAAAATAATCTTTTAAGAAAAAGTATAAAAAGTACGCCAAGTACACGCCGTTTAGAAAAAGATTTTCTATAAAAAGGTAGGATTAATTTGTAGCTGTAAAATCAGTAAAATAAAATTAAAATACAAAATTACATATTCTAAAAAAAGGAAAATATAAGGCGTCCAATATAGGTATGCTGTCCGAATAAAAAATCGTTATACCATAAAAAAAATTTGAATATGTAACTTAAAAAAAAAGAAGTCGTGAAATATAAATGTGCTGCCTGAACAAAGAATCATTCAAGTGTCGTGACTGAACAAGTATCGTGTATAGTCTTTGTCAGTGGGATGATTTAATATCTGTACTCGTAGTTTTGCATATACAGGGTGATTCAGAATAATCGTTTGTCTTTAAAGTGTCATATTCCTGACTTAATACTAACAAAGGAAGGATGGGACATGATAATAATCGATTGCGACGAAACTCGTTGTAGCAATAGGTCTGCATGTCAAATAATACTGGATAAAGGGATATAATGTGCTTTTCAAGCGTTTGTGAGAAAATCGATTAAAAAATTTTCTTACCTAAAAAGTTCGACTTACAGTTAGAAAGTTTTTATCCAAGAAGTGGCGCAGCGAGAACGTACCAGACTGGTAACCGCAAGGTCGCTGATTCGAATCTCGATAGACTTTTTTTCCACAATACTTTTATTTACATCACAATGTGCAATTGATGTATGCAGTGTGCATGATGTTGTTTTACTTATTGCTTTACTTGTTTTTATAATAAATATTATCCTACAGTATATTGTTGCATGTACTTCCAGCACTGATTATGAATAAACGCTGATATATGAATTTGTGAAATAAAAAAAAAAAGATCAATTATAGACAACACTTATAGTAATTTCATTTATTTTACATCTTCTTAGATAAAAACTCTACTCCAACTATAGGTAAGTCGCATTTTTTAGGTAAAGCAAACTTTTTAATCGGTTTTCTCATAAACGCTTAGGAAACGTATTATATCCTTTTATCTAATACCAATTGTATGCAGATCTATCGTTACAACAAGTTTCGTCGCAATTGATTATTATCACATCGTTCTCTTCTTGTAAGACAATTTTTTCTTTGCGAAAATTTTATCTGAAGCTTAGTTTTCAAATTACAAGAAAAAATAAAGTATCACAGGCCGCATAGAGAAGACGGGCAGGAGCTCATGATTAGAGGCACTCATGATTAGATGTGGACGTTTTACGCGCGGGACTCATATTGACCGGATGCATTTACACATTTATAAAAACACGTTCCTTCTATTTTTTCCTTCTACACTATCTCTTTTATATTTAAATATATTAGGTGTTGGAATTAATTCGTAGCGTTTTACAAGTGATAGGAAGTACTTTCATTAATGTATTTTTTAATGCTCATGTGAAATAAATAACATTCTTTCATTAAAAAACGCTACGAATTAATTCCAACACCTAATACTAATTTCGTTAAATTATAAATTGAAATAATGAATTACTAAAATGAATATAAAATCTTTTGGGTATCAGACTGTTTTTTAATTACTAGGTGGGGTGAAAAGTAACCTCCTTGGGAATGAAAAAAATTTTTTTCTTATGCAGAATCTCGCCCAAAATATGGCGTGTTCGCTCAGTACTAATCTTTGTAGCATCTGCTAGCTCGCGCACCTTCACTTTCCGGTCAGCCAACACCATTTCATGTATTTTTTTGACATTTTCCTCGGTAACCGCATCGGAGGGCCTGCCGCTGCGGACTTCATCGGTAGTGGAGTTGCGGCCACCACGAAACTCTCGAAACCAATATTTGACGGTGTAATCTGACGGAGTATTAGCCACATAATATTTATCCAACTTTTCTTTTGTTTCCTTCGCCGTTTTGCCTCTCAAAAAATAATGTTATGAGAGAACGAAAATCGTTTTCGCAAACACGTCAACAACAATCAACTCTCAAAACAAAACTAAGGGCAGTATCGCACTGCCACTTGGCATGTCTGCCTAAATATGAACGGACTACAAGGCACCATAAACTTTTTTGCAGTAGTGGCGCATTCTGGCGGTCAAGGAGGTTACTTTTCACCCCATCTAGTACATTGATAAAATTGTTAGAGAAATTTCGTAAAAGAGCGAAATTGGACAATAATTACATGCAATAGCATAAAATTATTATTGACGTACAAATCAAACAATTATTTCAATACGTCGAATTCTAAGAGCGTTTCTTACTGTTGCAGCCGCGGTTTCGGGATCGTTCTCAATAATATTAGACACTTCTTCTTATTTTTACACGAACACGCTACTTTATTATAAAACAGTGAGAGCATACGACTCGGATTAAACGTAGTAACAATGGCAGTAAAAAGAGGCGAACGGCTATAATGGCGGGAAATATATAATGGCGGGCACTTTCTCTGCTCGCGATCCGATCTCATCTTCTTCCGTTCACACGCGGCTACTTCCGGCATCTTCCTCAAAGTCATTCCTCGGCCGGTAACACGCGTCTCGTCCTCTATGTCAACGGTACTGAGGGCGCGTTTCCAACACTTACAATTCGACGTATCGAAATACTTGTAATTGTACGTCAATAAGTATTATAATATTTATAACACGTAAAAAAAAATTCTTGTCCAATTCCTTATTTTTACAAAAATTTCTCTAACAATTTTTAAAAGCTTATTTTTTGACAAATTTTATTTTTCTCTCGTTTTACTTATTTATAGAAGTTTCCAGTTATTATTATATTCACTATCTCAATTTTTGACTACGTCTTTGTACGCTTTATTATATTGATTACGAGAGTTAATCATTGACGAGCATCCGCCATAGAGATGTAACTCAACACTTATTACCGGATCGGTGAGTGCTATCGGAGTAACATGTATATTTGCTTGTCATCTACAAATTATTTGTAAATAAATTCGTAGTTTCACCATTTACATCTTTAATCAATCAGACGTTGAACCGCTTTGGTGAGCAGTTTTGTTCCTCTAATGGACTTACGTTGATATTTTATTATCACTCACATGTTTTACACAGAAATGTTTCTTTCTTGAAATGGTTAATCTTTGCGAACTTTTATATATCTTTGTACATGTGCACAGAACCTAATACAAAGTCCAAAACATATGTAATATCTTAATACTGATTTATTTTACATCAAAAAATATTATTGTAAGTTATAAAGTTTATTATATAATTTTATATATTTAATTTTTACGTTTAAATCTAACTTTTATATCCCCTTAATAATCATTATCGTGCATTATTAACAAGAGTTCTTTATACTGATTGTTTCTAACAGTTTTATTTGCGCTATCATGCTCGTAGGATTCATTATATACTTGTGAGAAACGCGATCGCGCTTCTTTGTTAATAGTCAAAGAGTTATGAATATTTAAAACAGAAACGTAAGCCAAATACACTTTAAAAACTTATTATCTTAATTATAAATAACATTACTTTAAATCCGAAGCGCCACTATGGTCTAAGTATTAAGATGTTAAACTAATATATATATTTTTCAAACGAATGAATTAATTTCAGAAATGATAATTACGTGTCGATATGGTTGTCGACATTAACGCAATTGATCTGAAATGTTAATAATCCCCAAAATTCCCCAAATTAATCTTAAAAAACTGTAATAAACTTATTGCGAAAAAATATTGCCTCGGCCGGGAGTCGAATCCGGATCTCTTGCATTCCTTGGTCTCAGTAGTCTAAAGGCTCAGGACGCTCGCACGGAATGCAAGAGATCCGGGTTCGACTCCCGAGGCCGAGGCAATATTTTTTCGCAATAAGTTTATTACAGTTTTTTAAGATTAATTTGGGGAATCTTGGGGGGATTATTAACATTTCAGATCAATTGCATTAATGTCGACAACCATATCGACACGTAATTATCATTTCTGAAATTAATTCATTCGTTTGAAAAATATATAGTTAATATATTAGTTCAACATCTTAATACTTAGACCGTAGTGGCGCTTCGGATTTAAAGTAATGTTATTTAACATAAACGGTCTTGTTTCCTATCTTATTCTTAATTATAAAGTTTATCGCCTTGTGGATGTTCAATGATTTCATTCTGTTCTAGCTTCTTAAAACAGTCGAAAAAATAAGTTGGATGCACTATAATAGTATTTGACACAACGGTTTATAAAACTGTAATTCACCTTCTTCACTCAAATATTAAATGTCTTTTAAGTAGGGGAAACCGGAGCTAGTAGATTCATTTTTTGGTTTTGAATTTTTATAAAAATTAAGAGACTTATCACAAAAATGAATTCTATACCAGTTACTAGATATATTTGACTACTTAAGAATATTTTAATAATAAGGAAACTTATAACTAATATAAAAAAAAAATGCATTTTTCTAATGCATTCCATCTAATTCAACTAGCCCCGGAACCGGAGTAATTTAACTAAGATTATTAAAATAAAGTTTAATGTATTTTAAGCTATATCATTGGCAACATATTAATAAAACTTTTATAAAAATATATTTTAAACACAAACATTCGCTTCGCAGGGCAAAACAATGTTTCTTTTTGCAAAATTTGTTCATTTCATGGACATGAGGGAACTAAACTTATAACATTTATTACTGAGGTAAATCTCTTTAAAGGAATAAAATTTTGAGAAAGAGATATAGATTGAATCTAAGCAGACATTTTATTCCAGAAAAGCTAGATTCGTTATGACGCTGATATTTTTTTATTCCGATTATTGCTGTGCTTTCACAAATATCACTTCTAAACAAGTCATTTCTCAAACTGTACAGGGCCATGAATGTCTGTATCAGATTTGTGCGTCATTTGAGGTATGATGAAATCTTTCTTATTATCAGAAAATGCGGGCTTAAGTCGGAACTGAGAAGGCAATATTGTATATTTTGTTATCAATTAAATAACACATTTAAGAATACAAAGACCAGAGTTTCTTTTCTCAAGATTTCTGCACAGAGCGAATAAGTCTTCGAAGACTCCAATAAATTAGCTATCACTGCCTCAGTGTCGCACAAAGATCAATAAAAAATTGTTTGGCTTTGTTGTGATCGAATTGTGGAATAATATTCCTATTAATATTCGTGAGAATAAATTTATTATGAAGTTTAAATAGCATCTATTTGCACATTTACTGTTATGTCAAAATCAGAGCATTATATTCTTTTTAATTGTTATTTACTATTGCATGAGTGTGACTTTTACTTTGAATCTCGTTCACTTGCTAATAGATTAATTGTCAATTAATTTATTAGCAGTGCACGCTTGAAATTTTGTTTAGATGCAAAATAATTCCATTTGATAAATTGAATGAACATGCAAATACACTTTCATGCACACACATTGACGCACGCGATTTTATTTATTTTAACTATAATCAGTAAATGCACTTATCTTATACTATGTTGAATTCACTTGTATTATTGCATGAGCACCTGAGGGAATTTGTTCCAGAGCGTTAAATAAATTTTGCTCTCTCTTTCTTTCTTTCTCTTTCTGACTTCTGATTGTTAGCTCACAGTCCCTCTTCTCTTTATGGATGTAGCCGGCTTTAGCAGATATATTATACATATTGACCATTCTTTTACTCTCCCTGCTTACTGCCATTCCTATTCCTCTATCTATCTCACACCTATTCTGGCTTAGATCTTTCCCTTCTCTCTTTTGGCTCTCAAGAAGGAACTTCTAGATTTGCGGGCTATCGATCACTTCAAGGATACACTTAGTCGTATTACGAATGAATCCGTGGTCTTCTACACAGATCCAAAATAAATAAATAATTATTACGTTGCTGCGGTCTACTCGCCTCAACTACACGCTTCACTTCTGCACTTCCCGGTGAGACATCGGCCTTCTCCGTGGAGGTCTAGGAGATTTAAAACGCAATCCTTTTCGCTATATATAGATCTTAAACTTAAATTCGTGTACATAATTACGGATTCTAAAAGAGTTTTTGACGCGCTATGCGGTCATCAACAAAATGAACTCGCAATAAATCCGTGCTTGCAGAGGCGGCCGAGCTTAATACGACCATCAAGTTCTTCTGGGTTTCCTCCCATACGAATACTTCTGGTAACGATATGACGGACTCCTATGCTCGACAGGTCATCCCCGATGATTTCTGCGTGCTACTTTAAAATTTTTTACTCGGATTACTACTTTATATCGAAGAATAAACTCGAGTTTCATTAAACAATAACTGAAGGGCTTCAAGGGAACATCGCTACTTCCAATACATTTACACCATATCTAAGAAACCATGATACTATCGCCTTCTGCTTCATAGAGAATCTATTGTTACGGTCACGCGTCTTAAAACCAATCATTACAATTTGAAACACAGTTATAGAAAGAATTTGATTGACGATCATGCGATTGTGACTATCAGGCGCAAGATAGCAACCACGTCTCTATCTTTGCCGTCCAGACCAGGTACGTGCGCTCCGCCTGCACTAATCATTTAATTCTGACTGTGATGACCTAATAGTACATGCTCCTCAAGATCTTTCACCTAAACTGTCGACTTTTACACAGCTTTTATAAAGCTTCCAAGCTGCATATTAAATTTTTTTCTTCTGGCGCGTATTCACAACTGACACGCTGGTGTCGAGTATCTTCGGTCCCGTATTCTTCTCCCCTTCCATCCTTCGCTCTTCCGCACAATTGAGCAGTGCGATAGCTATGATCTGAATATTCAGAGGCATTATAGTCGCTTTTCTCTTACATCACTTGCTTGCTCGCTTCTTGTTTTTCCCATCTGATTTGATGCACGCACATTTAAGCTAATTGTTCTGGCCATATTCAGTGATGCACATTTGGCCCCCGGCACCATAGAAAACCAACTCCATCACTTCTATCCCCACCAAGCAGACACCTACTGGCACTGAATCGGCTGATTTCGCCACTGCGCGAGAGCGAGCGAGACAGCGAGAGAGAGAGAGCGTCCTTCTCTCTATTAGTAACTTGTAAACGCAAGTAATAGAGCGAAAAGGACAGCCACTCTCTCTTGCTGTCTCACTTCTTCTACTAGTCGCTTGTTATAAGCGATCGAAAACCTAAAATGCGCTTTCTCGACCGCTCGGTGTGTTCCTGTATGTATAAGGGAAAAAGGGACATACACATTCTAGATAACAATAGATTTTAATAAATTCTAATAATCATATAACGCTCTCATTAATAGCAAAAATACTACTAAAAAAATGCAATTTTATAATAAGAAAAAATCCAATAAATTAAATAATCGTTTTAATTCTTTTTAACTATAAAATGCAAATTTTAAGCATTTGATGAAAATGTGTGTTCAAATATCAACTTTTACCAAAAAAATTCCGTCTATAACAGTACTCCAAAAATACCAGAATTTAGAATGTATTATTTAATACTAATTGCGATATTTTATTTTCTTTTACTGCGAAGTACCAATTTTTAAAATTTTAAAACAATATGTATTACAGATATCAATACAAATGTTCTACCAAATATTCTGTGCGTATACTCGAAAGATTATGAACTTCACATTTTAAAAACATAATTCTTTTTAGTCTTAAAATAAACTTTATAAACTGCTCTTTTTCTTCTTTAATGTATTTATTACATTTTTTCAATTTTTTGATATATTAAGGGCTATAATGTTTCAATTTTTATTTGGCAATTATGCGACAACTCGTATATTCGTGTATATTATAAATTAATCCCGGACCACGCAAAATGAGTCTCTTACTATGCTTTTTTAAATAAGTTTCAAATTTTCTTCAGCCATAGGTATTTGTGCCCTTCTTCTTAACTTTAGTCTTTCATAAAATTTATACACATTTATATTACATAAATTGTAGTTGAAGAACTAACGCAGAAAAATAAACGAAAAACGCTTTAAAATTGAAAGTTTGAGAAATAAGGAACCTTTGCCAGGAACATGTAAGTCAAGTGTTGAAACTATTTCATATATTTTCACTCATTTACATATGTTACAAATTAAAAATCGTTCAACAAAACATAACTCTACATGCAATGTTAATAAATAATAGGTATGTTACATATCTTTTATAAACATTCTTGAATAATAAATCAATATTAATGTCCATATTACTGCTCGATGGAAATCGCGGGAAGGTGATTTTTTCCATGAGAAGAAAATGTAAAAAATTGTCTAATAAGTCACGTATGAATCATAACTATTTGGCAATTTTTTCCATTTCCAAAGGAAATGAGGGAAAAGAAAGAAATAAAGTAGATGTTTAAGTAAAGCAACTTAAAAGCATTATAGCGTTAAACAAAACTTGCACAATTAATTAAAATGAATACAAAAAATTCAAAGTAATATTAGTCACGAACAAGCAAACGAAATGTTAGTATGGCATATTATTTTAATTCAAAACGCTAATTAATAATATTTATATGGAATAGGAACTACAGTATTTAACTACTATATTTACAGTTACAAAAACGTATACATTTTGCAAAGTTATAAAAAGTTTTTTCACACAATGGAAAGCAAGATAATACGCGTAGGTCTTTCTTTCTCTGCCAAAATTACTCGTACGTACAGGTACATGTATAAATGATAAGAAAATCATAAACTATGTATATAGAATCTCACAGAGTGACAAACTTTGGTGAATATATATTAGAATATTTTAAAAGATTAGTCTAGACGATGTTGTTTCACTCTCAGTTCAGTCCTCGAATGCAACCTTACGTGATACAGCACGTTTCGATACAGAATGTGTTCTACTTGAAAATTTCTCCAATAAATATTACATGTGGCTTCTCAGTAAAAATATGTAAGTTCTACAATTAATATTTTTCATTGATATAAATTACATCATCCTCTAACTTAATGCCACGTCTCATAATGTAACAAAAATGTCACTACTCGTTTGATTGACATATTAGTCGTATTTAATTTAAATTGGAATAAAGGTTGTCAGAGTTGATATATTTTATATTGACATTGTAAGAGCGAAGTAGACAAAAAGCATTCAGTTACCGGGGATTTGAATCTGTGAATCTCCTGTGGTGGATATATAGCAGATGCTGGGATTAATAGTAATCGTAATAGTGATCGGCAGCTCGAGGAAAAATGGAATAGTGGAGATCACCGATGTATAAAAGTCGGATTCGTCAACTGAGTGGGCAGATTGCTTCGAATGATGTCATAATTGGTAGATTTAGATTCAGCGAAGTCACCGAGGACGAATACATCGGTTCTGTAGACGATATAATTAATTACAATATGATCGGACAATGTTTGGCTAGAGTGTTGTCGAATTGAGGAACAATGTTGTCTACAGCTTTGACCTCTCTCTTGAACTGAGGTCTATGTAAGGTTCTCGTACTGTCCGATTCTGTGTAATTTCTTCCAATGGGAGCATTATTATCGAGTAGTTGTATTTGTCCTTATTTATCTGTTTTCCAATACGTAAATTTGCGTGTTATCGCTGCTTTTTGTCGACAAAACCACAAATTGATTCTGGCTGCCTTTGTTTCGTCCAATTTTTCCACGTTTTTGGGGATTTCTCAATTTTATCTTGTTCTTCCTGAGGAGCAATCAGCACAAGCTGAAGATCCGTTTTTGTCTTCTTCTTTAATTCTAGCGAGGCTAATGTAGCGATATCAATCATATTTACATGATTTACGTTCGTAGTGGTCAACAGATTTTTCTGCGCTTTATATGAGGTTTGAGATTTTTTGACGGAAGATTTGAAAATTGGGAGCCGTTTGTTTCGACTGAGCGACCGTTTCGGCGAATTTACATTGATGATATCAATGTACAATCTACAGCGATGACCGATTGACGACTGCTTTATTTGAGCGCTTTGCACCGTTGACACAGTCTGCTCTTGCATTTTCTGGACGACGATCTTCTGAGTTTGAACCTGCGGCTGCCAGTTCGAGGAATGATGACGTTTTGTATAATACAATTAACAACATGACGGCTTTGCCCTTTGATTGCACTTACAGCACCATTGTTATCATTTGGTGCGTATCGCTCGGCGAAACGACGCTTTGAATTACTTCATACTTATAATGTTGTGGTATAAAGTGTCCCATGAGAAATGACTAATTGAATGGACATGGGTACGAAGTCAATTTAATATCAATTACATATCTAATTGTCGGTCATTTCTCGCTGAGTTAGAACCTTCGTTCCAATTTAAACTAAATATAACGAATATGAAAGCCAAACGAGTGATGACATTAGTGCTACTTGCGAGATGTGGCTTTCAGTTAGAAGATGATAGAATGTTATATCAATGAAAAATATTAATTTTTAAACTTACGTATTTTTTCTGAGAAGTCGCATGTAATTTTGGAAAAATTTTTGGGAAAGATACGTTCTGTATCGAAATGTGAGTGCCAGATCGCATGAGGTTGTATTAGAGGACTAAACTGAGACTGAGTGAAACATCGTTGTATGGACAATTCTTGAAAAATTCCTAAATACATATTCTCCATGTTTGTTTATAAAAAATTATCACATTACGATTCCATAATAGTCTAGAATTTTATTAATATTTATACACACCAAGATTGCATTCCGATATTCGTTGCCAGTACTGAAAATTGGTGTATGTAATAATGTGTACTATAGATTTGAAGTATTCACAAATATTGGAACGCAATCCAAATACATACATTAAATTTAGCAGAGAATAAGAGACCAATAAGAAATATTTTATCGATCTATTGTATGAAAAATCAAGTTATAAAAGTTTAGTCTAAAAATCAAAGAAAAGTAAACTAAAAAAAAATTAAAAAGGAAAAAGAGGTATCTTTGAAATAAGTACATGCTGTTAAAAAAAGCAATATTAACCGTGACCAAGCAGCAAAAGCTGTAACTAAGCTCTTCTCTGAAATTAAAATAGTTTTTTTAACTCTATACTGTAAGATAACAATTTAGAAATTAATAAAAAAATGAAATCAATTAATCTGGCTATTAAGAGATTTACAGTTACAAATCCGAAGACGTAGAGAGGTGTTTATCAACACCAAACAAATGCAAAAAACATGTATTTTCTTTTGCGTTTGTTTTATACGAGTTCTCGGACATGAGAGTTAAATGTCTATCATCAACTATCATAGTTGGAACTGTTTCTCCTCTCGCCCTCAGAACTGATTTAAACACGTATAGAGATTGAATGTTACTCGGATGAAGTTTATTACGTTTCTTGGTTTTTACGTCAGCATGGAAAACACTCTTTCGGCATTAGCATTTGTAAGAGATCGAATTGCATTAACTAATTTACTTAAAACGGGATATCTAAATTTTCCAAATTTTCTGCCTTTTTAGTTGCCATTATTGTTTTCCATGCTTCATCAAAATATAAATTAATTATTATCGCTTTCTGCTCTGATGTGAAATCTTTTTTAGACATTGCCATTCTTTTAATATCTCCTCATTAAATTTGTCGAATCGTTGGGCAACAAAAAGAACATTCTAGATGGAGTTGTTCGGATGTTTTTTTCGTCTTCTTGCTGCAAAACAAATTTTGGTTCAAAGATCTTCAATCTATTAAGAAATTCGTCCTTGACAAAAAGTTTGTTACGAATTTCTTTCGCAGCGATGTTATAGAATATCAAACAGTTGTCATAAACTGATTTGATAATCTCATCCTGATCTTCTTGATTCAATCGATCAAGAAAATC
Organism: Acromyrmex echinatior; assembly: GCF_024713525.1. Classification (NCBI taxonomy): domain Eukaryota; kingdom Metazoa; phylum Arthropoda; class Insecta; order Hymenoptera; family Formicidae; genus Acromyrmex; species Acromyrmex echinatior. The sequence continues at coordinate 9,823,868 of NC_141857.1, forward strand.
TTGGCAAGCTTCTTCAACCATAACTTGATCAGGAGATGGACAATTACACGCAAGCAAAGGATTAATTATATCCATCGAAACGAAATTTAATAATGGTGCTTTTACAACATTTTTAAGAACGGTTTTCAAAAGATTTTCCACGGCTGACTGAAGTAAATGAACTTTTATTTCTTCAATTTGAAAAGAATTAAACTTGTTAAATGCATTAAACTTGTTAAATGCATCCAGAATATACTCAGAAAACAAGAGGTACGCTTGTATTTCTGAATTTTGCATCAGAGATAGTAAAGCAGTCCCAGTCTTTGATTTCTCGCTCAATTGCTCTTCTTGTAAAAATGTTAACAGCACATCCCAATTTGCGTTCAGTCTAGCCACGCATGCATGATGTGAAAGCCATCGCGTTTCAGGCAGTTTTAAAATTTTTCTACAAGTCCCATCAAAATTAAATGATTTTTGGAATTGATCAAAATACACGCGCGCTTGGGACTGCTAGAGATGCCACTTTTTACAAAAGCTCCTCGCATGCTTTAGGAATTGCGCTGCATTTGCTACTAATGCAGATGCGTGACAAGGACATCGTTATCAAATTTTTGCAATGTTTTTGTAACTTAGTTTTAAATGGTTCGTATTTTCCTGTCATAACAGAGGCGTTATCATAGGAAAGAGCGAGAATTCGTTTGAAAACGGAATTTGTTTTTTTTTTCATAGTTCTGCTCTAAAAGTTGTAAATAATTTTTCGGCATTACATTCACTCGCGTCCAAATAAATTAATTCTAATAATTCCGTTCGAACATTCAAAGTCTGAGAACCGAAAAAGAAACGGCATTTATTTATCATTAAAGTTAAATCAGATGTTTCGTTAACAAAAATAGAAAATTTATTATTATATAATTTTTCGACCAACCGCTCCTGTTCGCGAACATAAAACATTCTTTATTACTTTCCTGTGCCTTATTCCGATTCATCGTCATACTTTTCAAGACTTCTGGATTTTCTCCGAGATCTTGAAAGAAATTTAAGTTTGACTCTGTCGTGAAAAACATTTCAAATGAAATGTTTTTCTTGGCAATTAATGCTGCAAATTTCATTTCCGCGATTTTTTTCCGATCTTCAAAAGGCACAGATTTTTCGTCATGCATATTCAAATCTACGTTGAAGCCTCTTTTTTGACATTCCGAAACATGTTTCTTGCTGTGAATGCCGCATAAGCTTGTTGAAGCTTTTAGAACTTGTTGAAGATTACAGAAGGAGCAAAAATAATTGAAAGGATCATTTGGGATTGTTTGCAGCCATGGTTTGAATTGTTTATTTTCGAGCTGTGAATGACAAAATTTCCTTTCACGAGATTCCTTTTCAATGATACAAAGGCCAGTCAATAAGTTTTTAAAAAAACATAGTAAAATACATTTTTTTTGATCGATTCATTTTTATTTCTCAACATAGTCCCCTTTCAGCTCGATATACTTGATTCAACAATTCTCCAACTTTTTCAAGTCGTCCAAATATGATTTGTCCAATCTTTTAAAATAAGCTTCTGTTTCGATGAGCTGCTTTCTGGTGACGAATCTCTTTCCTCCGAACGATTTCTTCAGGTTTGGAAACAGGAAATAGTCGCAGGAGGCTAAATCTGGCGAATATGCTGGATGGGGAAGCAATTCGTAGCGGAATTCGTTGAATTTGACCATCAGTGCCGGGCACGTGTGAACTCGTGCATTGTCTTGGAAGAGCACTTTCTTTTTCGCCAAATGGGGACATTTTTTCTTTAAAATGTTGTTGAAACGATCCAATAAGGCTGCGTAGTAATCGCCATTGATCGTTTGCTTCGACGGAAGATAATCGATATGAATTATACCGCGTGCATCCCAAAAACTGTGCCCATCATCTTCATGGTCTTCGTCTTCTTCAGAGCTGGTTCATTCGGTGAAGTCTATTATTTTGACTGTTCCTTCGTCTCGGATGTAAAGTAATGGATCCATGTTTCGTTCACAGTAATGAATCGCAGAAATTTATCTGGATTACGTTGAAACATTTCCAAACATTGTTTTGAAATCGTCACACGGTTATGGTTCACAGTGAGCAAACGCGGCACCCATCTTGCCGATAGCTTTTTCATACCCAATTGTTCGTGCAAAATTGAAATCTTTGTGCCATGTGATATGCCTATGGCCTCAACAAGCTCGTGCACTTTTACTCGTCGATCAGTCAAAACAATATCGTGGACTTTATCGATGATTTCTGGCGTAACAGCCTCAATTGGACATCCCGAACGAGGTGCATCACATGTGGATGTACGATCACGTTTAAATTCATTCACCTAATTGTATATAGTCACAAACGCTGGTGTAGATGTACTATGAACATTATTCAACTCGGCTTTGATTTTTTTCGATGTTAAACCTTTCATATATAGATGTTTGATCACTGCACGAAAGTCGTTTTTTTCCATTTTGCAAAAAATACAAAGGTTGTTCGCTTTAATCGTTTCAGAAATGAAACCACGCGATGAATTCCGTTCAAAATTTGACAATAATCAGCTGAAAGATGCTACTTGTCAAAAGCACTTCATGTTTAGCACGTATACGATTAGAGATTCCTAAAATTCCTGTAGTGATTAGAAGATTCTATTGTTAAATTATTATTAGCGTTCTGTGTATACAATTTGATGTGTAACTGATTTTTTTTTGATAATAGGATTTATTTTGAAATAGTATTAGTTTAATGGTTATGTTGTTAGACTCTTTTTCGTTTCCTCTTTTCAGGTAATAGTGTGCATTCTTGTAAAGGTATTTACAATTACACTTTATTTTTTTCATTACTTGTTGTTTTTTCTATATTCTTTTTGGAACATTTATTATTCAATTTCTGATATATTAAAAAATATGTAAGACTTCTCTATAATTCTATAATTTTTAAAAAAATATTTTCAGATTTTAAAATTTTATCAAAAACTATAGAAAATAATAATTTTAGAATATATTAATAATTTTAGAATACCTTGTGTGACGAGCACCAAAGAAGCGTCACATAAAATATTGAAATAAAGAAAAAAAAGCAAAATACCTCTTTACTGAAATTTATGATGTTTATTATTCATACATAGGTCAATATTCATAATCCGATCTCACATATTCAATGTCATTTTATAAATATCTTAAAATGAAACGACATAAGGAGCGTCTGTGTGAGATAAACTTTACGTTATTTAGATATAAGATCGGTCTACGAATATCTCGCGATTATAGTTTTATAAAAATTGATTAATAAAATCGCGATCGAGGCTGATAAAATTAGCGAACAGCTTCCAACATTATAAATTTCGTTAAATTTTGAATATGTATCTCTTTCGTTGATTAACGGCCAAAAGTCGGTGTATATAATAATTATTAAGGTATTGTTAAAATTTTCTGTGTGGATTATATACGCATTTGTAAATGCAACTAATCGGTGTGAGCAAGTAAGACGCGCAATGGATATTTCATGCGCCAATCGTGCCTCTTTTCTCTTTATTTTCATAATAAATAGTTTTCTAAAATTTACATTAATTACCAGTAAACGATTAAGACAAATAATACATTCTTATACAATTATTGCAATTAGTTGTTTACTTTTAAATCAATATTTGTAAGAACAATAATGATTCGATGGTATGTGTCCAACTTAATCGAATTAGAAGACCAATATTTTTACATGTAAATAAAATTTTATTAAAAAATCCGAAAAGAAATAATGTTTTTATAATGATATGTTTATCACAAATGTATTTGGTGTCAATTATAATAGTATTTATAATTCTATATATTAAGAATTATTATATATATTAAGAATTCTGATAATGAACTAAATTACAAAAGTGATATGATTAATATAATTATAAAGATTATGTCAATATAATTTTATAACGTACAATTAATATTTCGTAAACTGTCGCGTTTTAAAATCATTTTTGCTATTAATTGGAGAGTTATATGATTATTAAAATTTATTAAAATCTATCGTTATTTAGAATGTGTGTGTCCCTTTTTCCTTTATACAGAAACATGCCGAGTGATCGAGAAAGCACATTTTCAGTTTTCTGTCGCTTATAACAAGTAGAGGAAACTAGTAGAGGAAGCGAGATAGCGAAAGAGAGCGGCCTTTTCGCTCTATTACTCGCTTGTGTTTCCAAGTTACTACAGGGTGGGCCATCTATTGGTACGTTTTTAAAAATGCGATCAAATGAGCATACATTGATATTTTTTATTAATTTTTTTTTTGTTGTGAAGCTAAAAGTATCCGCGTCAAGAATGAAAAACGATTTCGTTCATGTGGCTCCCTCTACTGGCCTTACAGTATGCCATTCGGTCACCCCAATTATTAATGACATTTTGGACTACCTCGGCGCCAATTTCACTCAAAACAGTCGTAATATTGTTTTTCAAAGCTGGAATTGTCTCACACTTTGGGCCACAGCCTCAATATTCTCGGGTGTGCGCACTGTCCGAGCTCTGGGACCACTTCTGTCATCCACTAACATCCCTTTCTCACGAACTTTCCTCACCAATTTGCGTATAGCTCCTTCGGTGGGTGCTCTATCACGACCCATATTTCTTTTCAAAATTCGTACAGTTTCGGCGACACAGCACTGACTTTGAAAATAAGTTTTTAAAATTTCAAAACGCTCTTCAAGAGAAAACATGTTGTTTCATGCCGCGGACGGTATGACTAATAAACTGTCAAAATTTCGGGTCTGTAGCTCGTTCGGTGTTGCCATACGACGAAATTCAAAAACGTACCAATAGATGGCCCACCCTGTAGTACAGCGAAGAGGACGGACGCTCTCTCTCTCTCTCTCTCTCTCTCTCTCTCTCTCTCTCTCGCTGTCTCGCTGTCTCGCTCGCTCTCGCGCAGCGGCTGGTTTTCTGTGAATTTGCCGGTTCCAGGGACCAAATGTGTATCACTGGTTATATAGACCTCTGTGATACGTATAAGGCAAAAGGCATAATTTAAAAAGAAGAAAAAGAAGAAGAAAAAGAAAAAGAAGAAGAAGATTCCTGTTCTTTGAACAGATGCATACATAACAATAAGTTGAAATGACACAAACATTTATTTATTTCATTTCAACTTATTGCAACGGATGCACCAGTCCAAAGAGTGCAAGAATAAAAGACGCACCTTATATCTAATAATTTTTGTTTAAAAAAATTGTGGGCGCTCTTATCGTTGCATGTAGCCAAAGGCCTTATGCAACGGCATCTGGCTAATTTCTTTCACAGGGAATGATACATTTAAGGATGCATCGTTATAAAGTAGTTATTTTCTCTATTATATTAGGGGGTTGCATTAAAAGTTACTGTTTTTTCTTTGTATTTGAGCACTTATTTCAATAACAAAATATATGAATATCTCAATCAAAGTATTTTCCCTCGGAAGCTATGATTTTTTGCCACTTTTCAGGCAGAAGTTGAATTCCACGATGAAAGAATGGTCTGTCTTTTGAATCAATCCATTTAGCAACCCAATTTTCGACTTCGCTATAATTATGGAAGTGTGTATCTTCCAGAGCATGTTGCATCGATCGGAACAGATGATAATCGCTTGGTACTAAGTCCGGAGAATATGCTGGGTGCGGGAGAACCTCCCATTCGAGATCCATCAGTGTTTGTTTCACGATTATAGCAACATGCGGCCGAGCGTTATCATGGAGTAAAATCACCTTTCGACGATTTGATGTAATTGATCGTTTTTGCATCAAATTATCATTCAAACGTTCCAATTGTTGTCGATAACGCTCGGCGGTGATTATTTCGTTCGGTTTAAACAGCTCATAATACACGACACCCTCCATATCCCACCAAATACAAAGCATTGCTTTGTTTGTCGTGAACGTCACAATCACCACTTTTGAATCGTCGAAATCAGTTTCTACATACTGTTTCCGATGGAGCAGATTCACCATAAATTTCCGCAAGCAATCGATGAGTTTCAGCTGCACTTTTTTTCAAATCAAAATAGTGTTGAAGTACACATCGGAAAAACAACTTATCACGTTCCATTTTAATTCAGTTATAGAAAAGCACATATGTAACCAAGGATGACGTCTGTTAATTGAATTTTAGTAGGAAATGTTCACACTTCAAAATGATATAAGTAGCAGATGTCTCTGACCATAGCATACGCAGCTACTGTCACCTAAACGTGAACAGTAACTTTTAATGCAAACCTCTAATAAGTACTAATAGTGTCAAATATCTTTACAAACTTCTTATTCAGTAAGACAGTTTCCATTATCATGATGATTTCTTCTCAGGATTTACATACCTCATTAATTGACATCATTCCGCAAATCTTTCATGACGTTTTTTGACTTTAAAAATTAATTATCCATAATAATATCGAGTGAAGGTGCTCTTTATCATTTTCTACGAATTTCATGTTTTTTACTTCATATATTGATGAACTACCAATCTAATGTGACACTGTGGCTGTATGATCATTGAATCCTCACAAGAATTACGAGTAAAATTTGTAAAAATAATTTTACATTTTTATTGTATTGTATTTTTATTACATGTTTAATTTTACATCTTAATTGTCGAATTTTTGTAAAATATCATGTACGAGTTTATTTTAAAAATAATTATATTTACATTCAGAATGACCTGTTAGACATTGAAACGTTTGTGTTTTTATTTATGTACGGATTATCTAACATTTAATAATAAACATCCTGCTTGACATCCCATAGCTTTTATTTAATAGGTGTAGTAAAAAGAAATCCATTATTTTTCCAATAGATGGCTTTAGTAATCTGTATCTCGCGTTGTATAAGTGCGATCGGGTTACGCTAGATGGCGTTAGAGAGATAAGATTTCGTACTAAAAAAACTTCTCAGACAGTTTTGTGATTACTTGACTCAATATTGTTTGAGCGCGCGTCAAAGATGGATACCAGCAAAGAGAAAATACGCCATATTTTACAGTTTTCTTCGATAAAGACGAAAACGCAAGCCAGGCGGCTGAAAATGTAAATAGTGTTTATGGTCCTCATACTGTAACAGCCAATCACGCGCAATTTTGGTTTCGTCGATTCCGTTTCGGTAATTTTGATGTCAAAGATGCACCACGCTCTGGAAGGCCAATTGTCGAAAATGTCGATAAAATAATGGAAATCGAGTCCGACCGTCATGTAAGAGTAGATATACTAGGCGGGTTCTAAGCCATGGGGCTAGAGGGGAATGCGGGGTGCGGGGAAATATTTGTAGGCGCGGGGAATACCTAACGCGGGGGAAAGAGGGTGAAAGGTCTAATCTCCTACACAATAGGGCTCCTACACAATAGGGCTCCTTTTTTTGTTATCAAAATTAGACCATGTTTTTCTTTAAAAATGCATTGATAATAAAGGTTTGAATTTGACCATGACATATTTTTCTTTTCTTTGAAAATGTATCGATAATAAAGGCTTGCATGTTAGAGAAAGATAGAGCGCGCGTGCTACGAGTGAAGAAAGGATGGAAGAATTAATAGAGTACGAGTTTTTTTTGTATGATACAGTTTTTCAATTTTTATGGTTTTTCCTGGCGCGTCGAGGCAAAGGATGGGAAGTAAAAGATAATACACATGAAATAAGGCGAACAAAAATGTTTTATTTACATCTTATTACATCGGTTTTCGTACTTATTAAAAACTAAAGCTAATAGTTCGCAATCGATGAGCTGATGTCCATTGAAGATGTCACTATCACATATAATGTTCTCAGATGCGATGTTGGAGAATCGCTTATAATAAAGGCTTGCATGTTAGAGAAAGATAGAGCGCGCGTGCTATGAGTGAAGAAAGGATGGAAGAATTAATAGAGTACGAGTTTCTTTTGTATGATACAGTTTTTGCAATTTTTATGGTTTTTCCTGGCGCGTCGAGGCAAAGGATGGGAAGTAAAAGACAATACACATGAAATAAGGCGAACAAAAAATGTTTTATTTACATCTTATTACATCGGTTTTCGTACTTATTAAAAACTAAAGCTAATAGTTCGCAATCAATGAGCTGATGTCCATTGAAGATGTCGCTATCACATATAATGTTCTCAGATGCGATGTTGGAGAATCGTGTATACTTGGTATCTACCGTATCGACGAGTCGAGCTAATCGTTCGAACGTTACATCGATACACCCGTTAAAGTCAAACATACGGCGTAGCGTCGTTTCGGTCATCATAATGCGTATGGATGAAGAATCGAGACGTACGACCGTAGTATAGTTCAGCATGAAAACACTGACGGTTAGCGGTTCAACGCTTGTAAAATTATTCTTGTATTCGTTTCGAAACAGCTTGTAAATATTTCCTCGCTGCTCGTAGAGGCTCTTCCACGTTTCGAGAGACAGCGATAGTTCGTGTCCGCGATGATCTCCAAGGGCGATCTCCACGTAACTCGGTGGACCAACGTTGATTCCAATTTCCAAAAATTTGTAGCCCGTATTCGTCAGATCGTAACGTCTGCTCAGTAAACGCACCGCACGATGCTCCGTACTGTGTACATACATAATGTTAAAAAACGTTTCTTTTGTGCATAGAACGTTGAAACTTACATGTTATATTCCTTCTTCACATCGTACGATGCACTGCTCTCTTTAGCATACATTTTTTCAGCCGTTCGTACAAGCGGGTATCGTAAACTGATTGCATCCGTGTAAATGGTAATACTTCTGGAATCGATAAGAGAAGACAGGTCCTCCCCCCTCTTTCCAAGAATTTCGAATATGTTGCAACACGTTTTATCAAGTCTTTCTACGTATTTTCTTTGTCACGAATTTATACATACGTTTATACATACGTTTATACACACGTACATACGTACATACGTTTATACATACGTTTATACACACATACGTACGTTTATACATACGTTTATACACACGTACATACGTACATACGTAAATACGTACATACATTTATACATACGTTTATACATACGTTTATATATACGTTTATACATACGTTTATACATACGTTTATACATACGTTTATACATACATTTATACATACGTACATACGTTTATACATACGTTTATACATACGTACATATGTTTATACATACGTTTATACATACGTTTATACATACGTTTATACATACGTACATACGTTTATATATATGTTTATACACACATACATACGTTTATACATACGTTTATACATACGTACATACGTTTATATATATGTTTATACACACATACATACGTTTATACATACGTTTATACACGTACATACGTACATACGTTTATACATACGTACATACGTTTATACATACGTACGTTTATACATACGTTTATACGCACATACGTACGTTTATACATACGTTTATACATACGTTTATACATTACAAAGGAAGGGAAAAGAAATACATAATAAATACGTTAATGTATTTTTATTTAAAATTTCTTTTGCAACCACCAGTTATATATTTTCAATACATTTTGTAACGCGCAATTCTTAACATGTTGTCCACATCGTATAATATTAGTAACGTCTAGATTAGATAAAGATTCCATGTGTTCTGTCGTAAACTGCATCCAGGGTCTCAATGTACATGCGTTCTCGCTCATCATCCAGAAGCAAGTTCCGCAGCCACGTTCGTTTCTCGCGTCCCTTGACATACACGACAGCATCAATAAATTTTTATTTCATCAATTAAGTAAAAAATCCTATATTCGATCAAAGCTGATCTTATTTCCTAAATATTTCGGTTTGAATTTATATACATACGTACATAGACAATTCTATAAGCCACGCAATAAAGTCCTTTTCAATCTTGAAACGCAATCATGGATGGAACTACAGTGGTATTATAAAATTATGTATTACAATTTTGTGTTCATACATGTTCCCTTAATAACGATATTCATTAGTTGTTGATCACGATTCATTAGTTGTTGATCAAACGGATGTTCACTTATTTATAATCATTGGCGACAAGTATTGCTGAAGTCGGCACGCTTGATTTATGCGAAACTGCAAAATTGTGTTTCTACGTATCCAACAGAGTAATCTTACCGCAAAACATGTTGAGATTCATCGATTTTCCGTAGAAAAAAATTTTATATTACACTTATGCAAAATCGTATCTAACGTGGTCACAACTGCCGTACATCGACGTTTCACCGAGAAGAATTTATGCACTTTCATCTGTTAAACTTAAATTATCAACCGAAAAATGCTTTACTATTGTATCGTGTACCCACTAACACATGTTGATAGTATTAATGAACTACAATCAAAACATTTATGACAATTATCAAACAGATATTAAATCATCGTCGAATGTCTATCGAATCACTGTCAAAAACATCTTTCAAATTAATGTCAAACATCTATCGAACCTTTATTGAATGTCTATCGCACCACTTTTAATCCTAACTATACACACTGAGTTCCCAGAAACCTCAACTTCAATTTCTAAATCGAGATCTTTTCGTATTTCTTTTCTTTTTCTTTGAACCAACAGTCGTCGAACGGTACCGCCATGTATCGTGTTCAACGAATAGAACCATATCAACGTCGACAAGATGTCCGAAATTGACCCGAGTATGATTAAACATCGCGTCACGCGTATGTAAAACGTATGCACGTACGTACGTACTACACATAGCGTACATTCTTCATTTTAAGGACTTACAAAATTAGCAGAAATATGACAGTGGTCTGTCAGACTGACGTAATTTTTTTTATATTTTTTAACATTACAGTTCAAAGTTAAATAACTGACACACTAATATCAATGGAGTAATATATTACAAACATCTGGATTTTAATCGAGTCACTTTCAATGCAAATTTCCTTTCACAAAGATTTGTGAATTAATTTTCACGCTGCGGGCCTTGTACAGATTTTCTTTATTATTAGGTATTTATATTTTCTCAGCTATATATTTTAGTATTTTTATTATTATTATTATTATTATTAAATCCTCACTTCTAACAAGCTATGCTTTAATAACGTTTATTATTTCCAAATCTGTGCAGTTCTGAATATTTTTGTTAAATCATACAGTGTCATCTTAAAATATATTAGATATCATATTAGATTTATTATTGTACATAAATGCTGCTTTATTATGTATATTTTATATTATTAATATTTTAACTGTTTTATACGATTTTAGACATTTTGCTCATTGGATAACTAAAAAAGATATTGAAAAAATTGTAAAATGGTAGAGGACTCAGTTTTTTATAGAAATAACACTATATGATTAATAGGGTGTTATTTCAGTTTTATAACCTGTATATGTACATATACATACATATACACATATATAGGGTGTTCTGAAATTCGAATCAAAGTATTATATAGCAAGAAAGATCTCGAAAAATTAAGTTAAAAAGTTATTTGTAAATTTTTATTTTAAGCAGAAATTTTTGAAATATCAGGATTCAAATATAACGAGTTACAGCTTATATTTAGATGATCACTTGAATTAGTGAGTGCGCTGAAATATACGCTTACTTACTCTATAATACATATTACCGCATTTGCAACTCATCGGTAGGTAGCCCCCTAAGCATAGTCTGTAATTAACCATATTTAAACCTTTATTATTACAAAAATTACTGTTAAAAATAAATAATTACAAGTAACTTTTTCACTTAATCTTTCGAGAACTTTCTTGCTGTAGTACGTAGGCTGCTGGCAAAGTTTCTGCAAACAATATGAAAAAAAAACATGTAAAATTCGGTAAATGGCTTTATTGTTTTTAGTAGTATTGTTTTTAGAAGTATTCGCCTTTAAGATCAACATTTTTGCATACGCTCGAACCAATTTTCAAAGCATTTTTTTCACTCTGAGACTGTAACCTCAGAAATCAGTGTACAAAATGTTTCAACAGCTGCTTCAGGCACTGGCGACTCAAATCGCTCACCACGCATCTTCTTTTTAATGTTTGGGAACAAAAAGAAATCATAGGTGATAAATAAGGTGAATACGAACAATAAGTCATCAATGCGACATTTTTATTGGATAAAAAATCAACAGTTTGACGTGCTGTGTGACAGCTGGCATTGTCATGATGAAGGATGATGTGATGATTTCGGTTTGTTCTACGCAATTCATTTATGATTTCTGACAAACAAATTGTTGTATACTTATCTGTATTTACAGCCCTTCGATCCTCTAAAATCACGATTGCCACATGCCGGTATAACTGAAGAAACAAGCAACCATTTGCTTGGCAGCACTGCGTGAACAAACAACTTTGGTTGGTTTCGATTTATTTTGAAATACCCCCAACAGTGGATTGTTGTTTACTTTCGGGCTCATACGAATCCATAGATTCATGTTTCGTTCCCAGTAACGATATTGTAGACCAAATTTGATCGACCTCGGTTGAATTTCTTGAGCATTTCTTTGCTCCATTTAACACGAGCCTGTTTTTGAGCTTCGGTCAAATTGTGTGGGATCCAACGATTGCAAAGTTTCCGTACGCTCATGCAAGTGATCATGCAAAATCGTATGTATTGCTCATGTCAATGCCTAAGGATGCCTGAATCTCGCAGTATGTTATATGCCGGTCTCGCTCAATCATTTCACGCACAGCATCAACATTAATGGCAACAACAGACGTGGATGGACGACCTTCACGGAATTCGTTACAAAGAAAGGTTCACGCTGGAATTCGGCAAACCAATTTTAAACAGTCCTTGGATGGTGTTTCATCCCCAAAAGCCAAATGAAGTCGATCAATGCATTGTTTCGGAGTTAGATTATATTTGTAAAAAATCATTGCCCGAAAATTTTTACGCGAAATTTCCATTTTCTCACAAAAGTAACTCCTTTTAAAATACTATGCAAACAAAACTAGTTGGCTTGGGTACAAACTGTCAACTGAATTATAAGTTAAAAACGTCTAATTTTACGGATGTGATAGTAGCAGAACATTGGCGCCACTGGAAGTATTAGATTGCAGAAACTTTTCCAGCAGTCTACATATTCTGATTCGCGACACCCTGTATAACTGTATGTACATTAAATTAATTTTTATACGGTTACATGCACATACAATATTATTTATCTATTATATTAAAATAATAAATAAATAATATCATAATATTAGGTGTAGTAAAAAGAAATCCATTATTTTCCCAATAGATGGCTTTAGTAATCTGTATCACGCGGGTGATACTCCGAAACAATGCATTGATCGACTTCATTTGGCTTTTGGGGATGAAACACCATCCAAGGACTGTTTAAAATTGGTTTGCCGAATTCCAGCGTGAACCTTTCTTTGTAACGAATTCCGTGAAGGTCGTCCATCCACGTCTGTTGTTGCCATTAATGTTGATGCTGTGCGTGAAATGATTGAGCGAGACCGGCATATAACATACTGCGAGATTCAGGCATCCTTAGGCATTGACATGAGCAATACATACGATTTTGCATGATCACTTGCATGAGCGTACGGAAACTTTGCAATCGTTGGATCCCACACAATTTGACCGAAGCTCAAAAACAGGCTCGTGTTAAATGGAGCAAAGAAATGCTCAAGAAATTCAACCGAGGTCGATCAAATTTGGTCTACAATATCGTTACTGGGAACGAAACATGAATCTATGGATTCGTATGAGCCCGAAAGTAAACAACAATCCACTGTTGGGGGTATTTCAAAATAAATCGAAACCAACCAAAGTTGTTTGTTCACGCAGTGCTGCCAAGCAAATGGTTGCTTGTTTCTTCAGTTATACCGGCATGTGGCAATCGTGATTTTAGAGGATCGAAGGGCTGTAAATACAGATAAGTATACAACAATTTGTTTGTCAGAAATCATAAATGAATTGCGTAGAACAAACCGAAATCATCACATCATCCTTCATCATGACAATGCCAGCTGTCACACAGCACGTCAAACTGTTGATTTTTTATCCAATAAAAATGTCGCATTGATGACTTATTGTTCGTATTCACCTTATTTATCACCTATGATTTCTTTTTGTTCCCAAACATTAAAAAGAAGATGCGTGGTGAGCGATTTGAGTCGCCAGTGCCTGAAGCAGCTGTTGAAACATTTTGTACACTGATTTCTGAGGTTACAGTCTCAGAGTGAAAAAAATGCTTTGAAAATTGGTTCGAGCGTATGCAAAATGTTGATCTTAAAGGCGAATACTTCTAAAAACAATACTACTAAAACAATAAAGCCATTTACCGAATTTTACATGTTTTTTTTTCATATTGTTTGCAGAAACTTTGCCAGCAGCCTACGTACTACAGCAAGAAAGTTCTCGAAAGATTAAGTGAAAAAGTTACTTGTAATTATTTATTTTTAACAGTAATTTTTGTAATAATAAAGGTTTAAATATGGTTAATTACAGACTATGCTTAGGGGGCTACCTACCGATGAGTTGCAAATGCGGTAATATGTATTATAGAGTAAGTAAGCGTATATTTCAGCGCACTCACTAATTCAAGTGATCATCTAAATATAAGCTGTAACTCGTTATATTTGAATCCTGATATTTCAAAAATTTCTGCTTAAAATAAAAATTTACAAATAACTTTTTAACTTAATTTTTCGAGATCTTTCTTGCTATATAATACTTTGATTCGAATTTCAGAACACCCTATATATGTGTATATGTATGTATATGTACATATACAGGTTATAAAACTGAAATAACACCCTATTAATCATATAGTGTTATTTCTATAAAAAACTGAGTCCTCTACCATTTTACAATTTTTTCAATATCTTTTTTAGTTATCCAATGAGCAAAATGTCTAAAATCGTATAAAACAGTTAAAATATTAATAATATAAAATATACATAATAAAGCAGCATTTATGTACAATAATAAATCTAATATGATATCTAATATATTTTAAGATGACACTGTATGATTTAACAAAAATATTCAGAACTGCACAGATTTGGAAATAATAAACGTTATTAAAGCATAGCTTGTTAGAAGTGAGGATTTAATAATAATAATAATAATAAAAATACTAAAATATAGCTGAGAAAATATAAATACCTAATAATAAAGAAAATCTGTACAAGGCCCGCAGCGTGAAAATTAATTCACAAATCTTTGTGAAAGGAAATTTGCATTGAAAGTGACTCGATTAAAATCCAGATGTTTGTAATATATTACTCCATTGATATTAGTGTGTCAGTTATTTAACTTTGAACTGTAATGTTAAAAAATATAAAAAAATTACGTCAGTCTGACAGACCACTGTCATATTTCTGCTAATTTTGTAAGTCCTTAAAATGAAGAATGTACGCTATGTGTAGTACGTACGTACGTGCATACGTTTTACATACGCGTGACGCGATGTTTAATCATACTCGGGTCAATTTCGGACATCTTGTCGACGTTGATATGGTTCTATTCGTTGAACACGATACATGGCGGTACCGTTCGACGACTGTTGGTTCAAAGAAAAAGAAAAGAAATACGAAAAGATCTCGATTTAGAAATTGAAGTTGAGGTTTCTGGGAACTCAGTGTGTATAGTTAGGATTAAAAGTGGTGCGATAGACATTCAATAAAGGTTCGATAGATGTTTGACATTAATTTGAAAGATGTTTTTGACAGTGATTCGATAGACATTCGACGATGATTTAATATCTGTTTGATAATTGTCATAAATGTTTTGATTGTAGTTCATTAATACTATCAACATGTGTTAGTGGGTACACGATACAATAGTAAAGCATTTTTCGGTTGATAATTTAAGTTTAACAGATGAAAGTGCATAAATTCTTCTCGGTGAAACGTCGATGTACGGCAGTTGTGACCACGTTAGATACGATTTTGCATAAGTGTAATATAAAAATTTTTTTCTACGGAAAATCGATGAATCTCAACATGTTTTGCGGTAAGATTACTCTGTTGGATACGTAGAAACACAATTTTGCAGTTTCGCATAAATCAAGCGTGCCGACTTCAGCAATACTTGTCGCCAATGATTATAAATAAGTGAACATCCGTTTGATCAACAACTAATGAATCGTGATCAACAACTAATGAATATCGTTATTAAGGGAACATGTATGAACACAAAATTGTAATACATAATTTTATAATACCACTGTAGTTCCATCCATGATTGCGTTTCAAGATTGAAAAGGACTTTATTGCGTGGCTTATAGAATTGTCTATGTACGTATGTATATAAATTCAAACCGAAATATTTAGGAAATAAGATCAGCTTTGATCGAATATAGGATTTTTTTACTTAATTGATGAAATAAAAATTTATTGATGCTGTCGTGTATGTCAAGGGACGCGAGAAACGAACGTGGCTGCGGAACTTGCTTCTGGATGATGAGCGAGAACGCATGTACATTGAGACCCTGGATGCAGTTTACGACAGAACACATGGAATCTTTATCTAATCTAGACGTTACTAATATTATACGATGTGGACAACATGTTAAGAATTGCGCGTTACAAAATGTATTGAAAATATATAACTGGTGGTTGCAAAAGAATTTTTTAAATAAAAATACGTTAATGTATTTATTATGTATTTCTTTTCCCTTCCTTTGTAATGTATAAACGTATGTATAAACGTATGTATAAACGTACGTATGTGCGTATAAACGTATGTATAAACGTACGTATGTATAAACGTATGTACGTATGTATAAACGTATGTACGTATGTACGTGTATAAACGTATGTATAAACGTATGTATGTGTGTATAAACATATATATAAACGTATGTACGTATGTATAAACGTATGTATAAACGTATGTATGTGTGTATAAACATATATATACGTATGTACGTATGTATAAACGTATGTATAAACGTATGTATAAACGTATGTATAAACATATGTACGTATGTATAAACGTATGTATAAACGTATGTACGTATGTATAAATGTATGTATAAACGTATGTATAAACGTATGTATAAACGTATGTATAAACGTATATATAAACGTATGTATAAACGTATGTATAAATGTATGTACGTATTTACGTATGTACGTATGTACGTGTGTATAAACGTATGTATAAACGTACGTATGTGTGTATAAACGTATGTATAAACGTATGTACGTATGTACGTGTGTATAAACGTATGTATAAACGTATGTATAAATTCGTGACAAAGAAAATACGTAGAAAGACTTGATAAAACGTGTTGCAACATATTCGAAATTCTTGGAAAGAGGGGGGAGGACCTGTCTTCTCTTATCGATTCCAGAAGTATTACCATTTACACGGATGCAATCAGTTTACGATACCCGCTTGTACGAACGGCTGAAAAAATGTATGCTAAAGAGAGCAGTGCATCGTACGATGTGAAGAAGGAATATAACATGTAAGTTTCAACGTTCTATGCACAAAAGAAACGTTTTTTAACATTATGTATGTACACAGTACGGAGCATCGTGCGGTGCGTTTACTGAGCAGACGTTACGATCTGACGAATACGGGCTACAAATTTTTGGAAATTGGAATCAACGTTGGTCCACCGAGTTACGTGGAGATCGCCCTTGGAGATCATCGCGGACACGAACTATCGCTGTCTCTCGAAACGTGGAAGAGCCTCTACGAGCAGCGAGGAAATATTTACAAGCTGTTTCGAAACGAATACAAGAATAATTTTACAAGCGTTGAACCGCTAACCGTCAGTGTTTTCATGCTGAACTATACTACGGTCGTACGTCTCGATTCTTCATCCATACGCATTATGATGACCGAAACGACGCTACGCCGTATGTTTGACTTTAACGGGTGTATCGATGTAACGTTCGAACGATTAGCTCGACTCGTCGATACGGTAGATACCAAGTATACACGATTCTCCAACATCGCATCTGAGAACATTATATGTGATAGCGACATCTTCAATGGACATCAGCTCATTGATTGCGAACTATTAGCTTTAGTTTTAATAAGTACGAAAACCGATGTAATAAGATGTAAATAAAACATTTTTTGTTCGCCTTATTTCATGTGTATTGTCTTTTACTTCCCATCCTTTGCCTCGACGCGCCAGGAAAAACCATAAAAATTGCAAAAACTGTATCATACAAAAGAAACTCGTACTCTATTAATTCTTCCATCCTTTCTTCACTCATAGCACGCGCGCTCTATCTTTCTCTAACATGCAAGCCTTTATTATAAGCGATTCTCCAACATCGCATCTGAGAACATTATATGTGATAGTGACATCTTCAATGGACATCAGCTCATCGATTGCGAACTATTAGCTTTAGTTTTTAATAAGTACGAAAACCGATGTAATAAGATGTAAATAAAACATTTTTGTTCGCCTTATTTCATGTGTATTATCTTTTACTTCCCATCCTTTGCCTCGACGCGCCAGGAAAAACCATAAAAATTGAAAAACTGTATCATACAAAAAAAACTCGTACTCTATTAATTCTTCCATCCTTTCTTCACTCGTAGCACGCGCGCTCTATCTTTCTCTAACATGCAAGCCTTTATTATCGATACATT
Source organism: Acromyrmex echinatior (assembly GCF_024713525.1). Lineage (NCBI taxonomy): Eukaryota > Metazoa > Arthropoda > Insecta > Hymenoptera > Formicidae > Acromyrmex > Acromyrmex echinatior. The sequence goes on from NC_141857.1 coordinate 9,842,317, forward strand.
TTCAAAGAAAAGAAAAATATGTCATGGTCAAATTCAAACCTTTATTATCAATGCATTTTTAAAGAAAAACATGGTCTAATTTTGATAACAAAAAAAGGAGCCCTATTGTGTAGGAGCCCTATTGTGTAGGAGATTAGACCTTTCACCCTCTTTCCCCCGCGTTAGGTATTCCCCGCGCCTACAAATATTTCCCCGCACCCCGCATTCCCCTCTAGCCCCATGGCTTAGAACCCGCCTAGTATATCTACTTGTAAGCACTGTTTCGATTGCCCAGGAGCTAAACATTGCACAAAAAACCGTTTGGAACCACTTGAATAAGGCTGGATACAAAAAGAAGCTCGATGTATGGGTGTCACACGAGTTAACGCAAAAAAACTTCATGGACCGAATTTCCATCTGCGAATCGTTGCTGAATCGCAACAAAATCAACCCATTTCTGAAGCGGATGGTGACTGAAAAGTGGGTCACTTATGACAACGTCAAGCGAAAACGGTCGTGGTCGAATCGCGGTGAGCCGGCGCAAACGGTGGCCAAGCCAGGATTGAAGGTCAGGAAGGTTTTGCTGTGTTTTTGGTGGGATTGGCAGGGAATCATCTACTATGAGCTGCTCCCCTACGGCCAAACTCTTAATTCGGACCTGTACTGTCAACAATTGGACCGTCTGAAGGAAGCAATCGCCCAGAAGCGGCCAGCGTTGGCTAATAAGAGAGGAATTGTGTTCCATCAGGACAACGCAAGGCCACACACATCGATAGTGACTCCGCCAGAAGCTCCGGGAGCTTGGTTGGGAGGTTCTTATGCATCCACCTTATAGTCCGGACCTGGCTCCAAGTGATTACCATCTATTCCTGTCTATGGCGAATGATTTTGCTGGTGAAAAATTCGCCTCAAGAGAAGCTTGTGAAAATCGACTGTTTTTTGCCAATAGGGACGAGGGTTTCTATGAGAGAGGCATAATGGAATTACCTTCAAAATGGCATTATCGAACAAAACGGTGCATATTTGACTTAAATCGGATCATTCTAACTATACTAAATAAAGCCTTCAATTTCATGCAAAAATAATGGATATCTTGTTACGACACCTTATATTATCTATTTTTATTTAAATAACTGAATTTATTTTGTTTTATAGTTCCAAAAAGTTATGATACTCAATTAAAAGATTGTATTCACCTGTCGTGGATAAAAAAAATCGATTTTTCAATTTTTGTATTTTCTTATAATATGAAATCTTAAAATTATTTTTCTAAAGTTACAATTCGAAGAAAAAATAAAAATTAAAAATAAAAAAGTTATAGCGTGTTAAAGAAATCATTTATATCGTATATTGCTTAAAAGTAAGCTTAAAACTTCGAACGTGTTTTTCTCAAAACCTATTTTACAAATAGATCGAACTCAGGTTTTTTTCTATTTATTTAGCATCAAAATATACAGTTTTTATCATAGAATTTTTTTTAGGATTTACAGTTTTGTTTTTTACAACAAAAAATCGATCGATTTTTAGAGACGACAATTCGCATCCTTATATTCAACTAATCGCCATTTTGCAACAAACACAAATTTAAAAAATTGGCTCGATAAAGATTAAATTTATATATGTAACATTTTATTTATAAATGTAACATTTTCTTGCTTAAACTATCATATTGATCCTCAATTGGCTTGAAAGTGATTACTTCTAAGTTTCTCGAAGTTACGAATATGCTGTCTGATTACGAATATGTTGTCAAAATTTTGAAATTCAAAATAGTAAATCTAATATGGCGACCAGCGTACAAAACCATGAGCCTTATGCTTTTAGACCTTCAACTTCTTTTATTTCAAGTAAGCTTTTTAATCCCGAATGAATTTATTTTAAGTTAGTCTTAGAATAAAAAATATTTCATCATTAGTTTTCAGTAGGTGGTCATTAATTTTTAAACGTTTATTTAAAATTCAATCACTACGAAATATTTTTTATTCTAAGACTAACCTAAAATATTTTACCCCTTTATGCTGGGGATTAAAAAGCTTGGGAATTAAAAGAAGTTAAAGGTCTAAAAGTATAGGGTTCAAGGTTTCGTACGCTGATCGCCATATTGAATCTACTATTTTGAATTTCGAAATTTTAACAGCATATTCGGAATCAGCAATTCCGAAGAATCTAGAAGTAATCATTTTTCAGTCAATTAGAGATCAGTACAATAGTTTAAGCAAAAAAATGTTTCATTTGCATGCGATGGTCATCGCTTCTTGGCGCCATATTGGATCTCTCAAAACATTTCTTCCGAAAGTACATGCACATACGAATAATTTGAAATCTTGAACGTTTATTTTCATTGCACTGATTTTTGGACACGCAAGTGATCCGATTGTGGAACGTCCTATATATAATATATTTTAAGAATCTATTACGTTTTTGTGTTTCGTATGAACCATACATTATCCAGTGGGTACCGCAAACAGTTATAGCAGCTAATATGTATGATGCCAACAACAATATTTTGCTTACTTTTTAATATTTTTAAATTTAAATTTTACATTTTATTGACAAAATCTTATATAAACATTGGTATAAACCTCACTTCAATATTTCTAATACTTTTGGAATAAAAAATTCATGAATATGGACCTATTTTTAGTGCCTCCAGGTATAAGTAATCCTTTAAATTACAATTAAGAAATACAAAAAGAATAAGCCTTATATAGTCTCAAAAAATGAAAATTTTTTCACTATTAAATGTTACTAACCAAATGTACTTTATTTGATGTTTATATTATCAAATAAAGATAATTTCTTACTATAACATTTTACATAAGAATAAAAGGAATAATAAAAAATAATTTAAATATATATTATATATATATTACATATTATTATATATTTTATACCGTATTATATTTTCGTATCTTCTATAATTTTATTTAACAGTTATTTAAAAATGGCACTTTTAGAAAAATCTTCAAGTTATAGCATTTACGGATTTTAATATTGTAATTTTTTTTTAAATTATTTTTTTTTTATGATCTTTCTATATTAATATTCTATTCATAATTATATTTATTTATATTTGAAAAGCATTTCTTTATAACAACAGACGAATAATAAAACATAATCATTAGATTGTTATATATAAGATATACATTATTTATAGAACAAAATATCGAAAAAGCTTATAATCAAAATCAAATAATTAAACCTAAAATTGTTTAATATTTTCTGTACAGATACATTTTGGTTTTTTAATACTACAAATATATACAATTCTATTTCTACTTTTATTTTAAATTCTATATAAATAATATATATAATATTTATAAATAAATATTATCATTTAAATAAAATTATTGTACTTTTAAAAAGAATATGATATATTTCAAAAATTATTAGTATATTCTAAAACTTTAGTTGCAATATCAGTATATTTTCTAAAAAAATTTCGTTGTAAAAAATCTTTCTTTTTAAAATATTAATCTTAATTACTTAATTATATTTTACATCATTTTTAAAGCATTTTTATTACACATAGTATAGTAATATACCCATTTATTTTCGCTTTTATATTTAGGGTTTACTATAACATTTTAGGTGGATTGGAAGCCGAATTCGTGTTTCGTTGCAGAAGCCTCGTTGTGTCGCCTAGGTGATTTAACGAGACATGGAACACTTGAAATTGCTGGCAGAAAAGCTAATGCCTCAAAATTGACTCGAAGACTTTTTACTGATACGATGTTATCTTTATCTGGATCCCATTCACTATTTGGCAAAAGTTTAGTTATTTATGATGATCATGGTCCAGTTGCGAGAGGAAATCGATTAGCCTGTACAATGTAACAAACATGCAGTAAACTAAATTAGATTAAATTACATTCTTTCCAGTAACAGTATAATCATATTTTTAGTATTGGTGGCGTTTACCGGCGTAAAGCGGTTGTCAGAAATTGGTTTGGTAATGGTGAACAAATATCCTTAAGAGGAAAATTGGAGTTATGGCAACAGACTGAATATGATATCACTAACGTAGAAGTATCTCTCGAAGGTCTCGATGGAAAAATGAGTGGATATCACATACATACGGTAATATTTATGGCCTAAATACATATGGTTTACATATTACATATTTATACGTATTTATTTTATATCATGTACGAGGGCGGTCCGATAAGTACTTAGCTTACAAAAGAAAAACGAAAATTTTGGAAAAGTGGCGATTTATTTCTTAACATAGTCTCCTTTTAGCTCAATACACTTGACCCAGCGATGCTCCAACTTCTTTAACCCGTCTAAAAAGTACGTTTTCTCGAGGTCTGCAAAGTAGGCCTCCGTGGCAGCGATGACCTCCTCGTTCGACTGAAATTTCTGCCCGGCGAGTGACTTTTTCAAGTTTGGAAACAAAAAAAAGTCGCACGGGGCCAAATCTGGAGAATACGGTGGATGGGGCAGCAGCTCGTAGCCCAATTCGACCAATTTGTCGAATCACCGATATTGCTCTTTTTCTATTTTTCTAAAATCCGCGGACACGCCCGCTTCCACACGCGGTCAAAACTACGAGTCCGATTCGGCTGAAATTTTGACAGTAGCCGTCTATGAGAATGTACTATACGTTAGTAAATTTCTCTTGCGATAGTGGCTCCATCGGGCGTTGAGGCTAAGTACTTATCGGACCGCCCTCGTATATCAAGATCATAGATGTACATAATTCTTTTATGAATACTTTATTTTTGCAGTTCTTTCTTATTACAATATTATTGTAAATAATATTATAATAAATTATTATAATATTTAAACTCTAAACATTTGGTTCATAAATGTGTATAATAATTTAACATTTAAGAAAAGGCAATCCTCAAATATATACAGGGTGTGTTACCAAAATCCAGACAAATTTCAATTTAAATTTTCCGCTATATTGTGCCTCCGTCAGAGATTGTTGTTGGCGTCCGAGAAAGCCTGATGCTTCTAATAAACAGTCATATTCTCAAAATGGCTGCGATGTTGAAACCAAGTGCTGAGTATAATCGAAGAGTCGCGATCATCGAAGACCTTCGCTCTGAGCGCTCAGCAACGGAAATAATTCGGTTCTTTGGATATACGAGATTAACCGTTTATGACATTGTCGCAAAATATACGGCTTTAGAACAGTCCAACGAAGGTTCCAGTATGCCAGCGAGGAAGAATTACTCGAAAGAACGCACCGCAAACTCCTGCAGTCGTTGAAAGAGCTTAAGCGCTGATTTCGGATGACCCAAGACAATCGTTACGAAAATTAACATCGATTGTTGGTGTAAGCGAGTTAACAACGCGTCAAATTACCGAGGAGGATCTTCGATATAAATCGTACACATTAAAGATACAACAGATGCTCTGAGGCTGCCAGGACAAGCCGAGTTGTTCGCCTCGGCTCCCAACAGCCCAGATTTAAATCCCTTGGACTACTACTATGGAGCGTAGTTGAAAGGATCACAAACAAGTCTCGGCATCCCAGTGTGATGTCATTAAGGATCACTATTGAGGCAGCATGGACATTGCTACATTACAGCGTACGTGCTTTAGACCAAGAAAGAATAGAGGCCATCATTCAAGCTAATGGGGGATATATCGAATAATTATACTCTACAGGGATCCCTCAAGTGCAATGTAAAAAGATTTTTTATAATATATTTAATTTTTCATTAAAAACATTTTGTTTAAAGAAATTGTTCGATTTGTCCGGATTTTGGTGACGCTACACACACACACACACACACACACGCAGGCACGCACGCACGCACGCACGCATGCATGCACGCACGCACACACACCTTTTATATATATATATATATATATATATATATATATATATATAGGGTGTCTATAAGGTTCTAGGCCATATATCTTGGAAATGACTTTAGATATGGAAAAATATCTCAGACAAAAGTTGCAGGACATTAAAGGGGGACATATGATAAAAATATGGATTTGATCTTGAATGACCTTCTGACGACTAGGTTAATGTGACTGTCAGTTTCTTAAATAGAACCTCTCATGCTTTTATTGCATATTCTTGTAGCTCAAGAGCTTTTCAAAATATTATAATAAAATATCTTTTCGATAAGTACTTTTCGAGTTATAAGGCTTGAAAGTTATAATACGGCATCAGTATTACCCAAGGCCAATCGACTGCTAAAAACCTCTTGAGTGTTGTTCATGTTTCGGATATCATTTGAGATTGCCATTGGAGATTGTATCTTTTAGTTTCATTTTTACGTAAATATACGAATTTTCAGTGTATGAAATGAAAATAAGAAGAATAATCTCCAATGACCTCGATCTTAACAAATATTATCTAGGACATGATCTTGAATAACATTCAAAAAGTTTTAGCCGTCGGATTCCTTGTATAATGCTAATGCCGATTATGTTATCTTCGACTGTAAACTTCGAGCCTTATATCGAAAAGTACTTAATAAAAAATAACTTTGTTAGCGATCGTTTTGGAAAGCTCGATATCAGCTATTGGAATCAAGAGTAGGATGTTCTATAAAAAATCTTTTGAAAAAATCGGTGTGACTTTGACCTGACCTTGGCGACACCACCTAAGTAAATTGATAAGATTAGTAAACAAATCTCTTTGAAGTTTACAACTTTTATCTAAATTATTTTTCTGTATAAATTATATTTTTCGAGATATTCGAGTGTTCCGACTTTTTTAGGACACTTGTATAATATAAATGTTTAATCATATGCATATGTACAGATATTTATATGCTAAATCATTATGCATAATTTGCAGGCGTCTGTAGAATATGGTTTAGAATTTCCATGCGAAGAGACGTCACTTTACGAATCCTGGAATCCATTAGATATCAATAACGATATTCCAGCTGTAGAAGAAGGTACGCTGGATCAATATAAGATGGGTGATTTGAGCGGAAAATTTGGCACATTAGATAATAAAAAGCGATATACAATAACGTACAACGACACAATGTTACCTCTGTTTGGCCCAAGGAGCATACTAGGACGTAGTATAGTTATTCATAAAAAGGAAAAAAATTTAAGGTAAAATTAAGATTGATTTAATGGTAAAATATATTCTCTAAAACTTTCAAAGTGGCAGTTCTGAAGAGTAAAGTCTCATTGTTAGAGATTGAAAATTGAGCTATTTCTTTCTAAAAATAGCTCAATTTTCACTTCAAAGAATGAAATATCATTCCAAAGTATTTAGAGAGTATATAGTACGGATAAATTATTGAATTTCCAAATACATTAAAAATGAGAAATTTTTGAACAAAATAATTCAATTAAAATAAACACAGGAATCAATAAGATTAATGAGAATACGCGATTAACGATGCGCGGTCAATGGTACGCAATAATATACTAAACTTATATTATAATTTTATTGTGTTATCTTAATGTCATCCAATTAATTGAATGTTTCGACTCTATTTTGAGTCATCTTCAGCAATCATATACAATTATTAATATTAAACACATTCATCCTCCTTGCGTTAGGAATGAATCACAATACAAATTATCAAATACGCCAAAACGTGGCATAGATCCGTGACGAAATCAAAGATTTGTCTTGAAATTAAATTAACAAGCTTGGTAACATATTTAATATATGTAAGCTATTTAACTGAAAGCATGCCTCTTAAGAATATATTGCATAATTTCATTAATTACATAAGTTAATTTAATTTGGTGCTCATTCAAAGGTTATCCAATGTATCAAGACAGATCTTTGATTTCGTTACAAATTAAACGCCACGTTTAAATTTGGCAATTCGTTTTATGACTCAATCCTAACTAAGGATGAACGGGTTTAATACTAATTAGTATATGATTGCTGAAAATGATTCAAAATAGAGTCGAAATATTCAATTAATTGTGGATGACATCAAGATAACACATTAAAATTATAATTAAATTTGTATATCACTGCGTTGCGCGCTGTACTCTCATTACCTTATTGATTCCTGAGTTTGTTTTACTCTTGAGAGTCCTTTTTATAAGTTTTAATTCAATTAAAGTTCTTATGGCTTTAAGAATTAGAAGATACAATAATATTACTGTTTAAGAAAAAAATTTAATGCACACAAATTTGTGCATAGCATTTCTTGTACAGCATGCATTTTTAATGAAATATCAGTATTATAACAAGTAGAAAATGATTGTTTTAAATGGTCAAACTTTTTAACTTTCAATTATACAACCGCAGTAATATTATATGTGGGCAGCCATGGAATATCAAAAAAAACCACTTCCACTCCTCCAATGGCGCTAGAGACATGGCCTACTAATCTAGATAGACGATATGCGCTGATGAGTTGCTGGGAGAGGGATGGGGATAATAAAGTTTTTAAGTGGTGCGTTTTGATTTGATGGCTCTATACTAACTAGTCACCCACGCGTTGATTGGTGCGCTCTATACTAACCCACGCGTTGATTGGCAAGGGAGAGATCAGAGAGTGTGTCGATAGGAAAGATAGGACTAGGAGGATATTGTGGAGAGTATATGTCCAACAAAATAGCGGGTGGGAAAATTGAGTGTAGGGCTTTGTTTTACTTCGGGGAAGGGATGGATTGAATAGCACGCACGCCCGCACGCACGCACACACGCATGGGAATCGCTCATCGCGAGGCGAAAACAGCAGGCAGGTCTTTTAAACTTGTAAAGGACATAGTGAAATAAGCATGTGAAATCGGCTCCGATACCAATCGAATTCAAATTATCATCCTTGAGATATTAAATTTCCCCAAAAATTAGCCTTGAAATTGCATTTTTTGAAGAGTTATGCAGGGGGAAAGCGAAATAAGAAAAGTGATTTTTCTCGTAAAAGACTAGACCGAATTTAATAAAAAATATATGTTGTAAACAATAGATAAGTCTAAGAAAATTTTTTCAAATTTGTGTGACTAAAAAAAAGGTTTAAAAAATTTTCGAACTTTTTATAAATTTTTTTATGATTCTTTTAAGGTAACACTTCTATATTTTTACGAAAACATTCCTAAATTGTCTACTTTAACATATATTTTTTCCAAATCGATCGGGTGGAACGTGGTTAAAAACGACAATCTTTCACGCAATGCCGCATCGACTGAGTAATCGCAGAATCCCACCACACCGCGCGGCGATACTGTCCCTGCCATTCACGTCCGCGCCACGACATCGCTGCGTGAATTAAATATATTGACTTAAAAGTGGTAATAGAGGACCGAGACTCATCGAATAATTCCGATGAGTACCAATGAGCGCCATTTGACTCGATGCTTGATTGTCTGTTCGTTGAAAGCTAAAGAACTACGGCAACTTCGTTAAAATCAGTAGCTGTACCATACTGTTGCTCCCGTTAATAATAATATATTTTTAATAATATATTTTTAATAATATATATAATATTTTAAATTCATTTTTGTAGATTATTTTATTTCATTAAAAAATATCTACAGCATTAAAGGTGCAACTACGGTGTGCTAACATTAATTAAAAAGAAATTAAAGATAGAAAAAAATTAATACTGAAGATGAAGCAAATTCTTTTTGTAGCTATTTAAAAAGAACGATATTCGTCGGTGACATTTTGTGCTATAGATGTCAGCTTTCTATTTATAAAAAAAAGGAATCTGAAGATGACTCTAAATTGGAAAGTGATAGAGATCTTCCTTGTTCTGAATTAACTTCTGATCCGACATTCGAGTTAAAACCAAAGAAATCTCTATGCCTCAAGTTGAATATATTAAAATTATCCTATTCAGAGGATAATTTCTATGCATAAATACTGTTGCATTTGTTCTTCCACAGAAAATCTTATGATAATTTCAGAAAAAGCTCGAATGCAATCATACATTGAAAAAATCTATATACCAATTGATAATCGAAGTCATGTAGTAAAAAAAAACGATTTTTTGAAGCAGATCTTAATCATCTGAGGATATACTGTAATACATCAAGTCTCACTGGATCAGAGTTATCTGAAATGATGGAAACTCTTTCTATCAAGTGTGATTTGATAGTAATTATCAAGTGTTGATTTTTGTCATTATTTGATAAAGTCGATAAATTTAATCTCTCAGAAAAATAGCTTCATGTCTTTACGGGATTAACTTGAGACAATCTTATTCAAATAAAAGATATGATGATTTCAATGAGAAACAGTGTGTCCCGTTCAATAATTCAAGCTCTAGTTGTGTTTCTTTTGAAATTACGTACGGGAAACTCCAATAATAGCTTCTATCTTGCAATTGGAAAATAAACAGTCAGTTTCAGAATATTCTGCGATCATAATAAAATCTATTGAAAATGATATTTCATTTTGGTTTACATGTTGTTAAGGGGATCCTAAAGCCGTCTGTATTACTGACTAAAAATTAAATAAATTATAAAATCTTTGTATAACAAATACTTTTTTTCTCTTTTTCACAGATTCGAAAATCTTTTTCTAGGATTAAAATATACATATTAATACGTATTTGTGAGATAGATTTTATGCTGAGAACGACCAAAAATTTCAAAATTGATATATTTTTTATCATTTCTTAATGTAACATGGCGTCAAGTCATGACAACATTTGCTTGATGCGATAGTTTTGCAACCTGTACTTATAAAATAGTAATCCACAAATATATAGTTTGCACGAACAAATAACGTCAAATTCTTAGAATTAGAGAAGAATTCTTAGACGCTTTATCACGACGAATTTGTTATATGAAAATTGACACGAATGTGCAATTGTATGTATCATAGGGTGAGATATTAGTGTAGTATATAAAAACATGATGCGCGACGCGCGGTGCGACCTCTGGTGATTTCGTCGGAGTTCAAGCTTTGCTTTAGAATCCTCCTAATAGAGATGATCTTATTCAAAATCATACTATGGAAATAATAAAAAAATTGTTCAATGTTCGTGACAATTTATTTTTGATTTGCTATGGTACATACGCCCGATATCAAAAAACTACTAACAATGAGTAAAAAGAAATTATTCTTGGGAAAAAAATTCCTTTCTGCAAACCCTTCACCATTTATACAACTGATAGATACGTAGTTGACATGGTTTTCTAGATATAACAGATGATTTAGAGAAAAAAAAAATTACAGTTTTAATGCCAACATTAAAAGGAAAATAGAAGCAATCAACAAAAGAATCCAATCAGTTTCGATTTGATACTAAAACTCGCTGAGTAATTGAATCTGTTCATGCAACGCTGAAACAAAAGTATCGTCTTCTAAAAACAAAATTGACAATAAATTAATACCAAAAATTGGAGTTTATTTTAGAATTGCATCATTTCTGAACAATACTTTTGGAAAAAGGTTTCAATCTGACGTAGAAACTATGAAGTTGTATAGAAGATGCATGATCAAAAAGATAATACGGAAAATACATTGGCTATTAAGGAAGAAAAAGGATGATTTCGCCATAAACTTCTTTTTAAAAATATTACATCTAATGATCTTTTGAATTTTCCGGAAATGACCAAAAAAGACATAAAATTTTATTTACCGGTTCATACCAACTTTCACAAGCCGTGTCATATTTGACGGAAATAGTAGATAAAAATGATAAATTAAACATAGAGTATGTTAAGAATAAGAAAAATGTCCTTAAACTAAAAGTTCCATCCCGAATATATTTCTCGTAAAATATATAGATGTTTTTTGAGATATGAATTAAACAGTATCCGTATTTCGATGTGATATTGCATGTGAATGTACTAATGACAGACGAACTGTTGATTGCTGTTCACATATTGCTGCAATGATATATTACTTATCTTATGCAAAGTATCTATCGAAAATTCTTAAACCGCAGAAATATTCAGCATTATATTCCAAAAAGATAATTATATCCTAGTCATTGAAAGTGATAGTGAAGATGATTGAGAAGATCCTCTTCAGTTAATGTGAGAGACGAAGGAATTCACTTTAAAAAAGCACCCCGATGTAATTAATTAATGTGAGAGGCGAGAGGACGTTAAACCCTGTAAACAGATAATCGTCCGCACCGTGCATCGTGATCACCTAGTCGATGCGGCATTGCGTGAAAGATTGTATTTAACCATTCCATCCCTTCGATCGATTTGAAAAAATATATATTAATCGATTGGAAAAAATATATATTAAAATAGATAACCTAGAGAGTTTTCGTAAAAATATAAAAGTGATACCTTAAAAGAATTATCAAAAAAAAATTCATAAAAAGTTTGAAAATTTTTTGTAGTCAACAAAAATTTTCTTAAGCTTACGATGTCTACAACATATATTTTTTTTATTAAATTCGAGTTGTTTTATTAAATTCCAGTTGTTTACAAGAAAAATCACTTTTCTTATTTCGCTTTCCCCCTGTATAATTCCTGCAAAAAATGTAAATTTAAAGCTAATTTTTGGAAAAATTAATATCTCAAAATTAATGACATTAATTTGAGTTCGATTGGTGTGGGCTGACTTTACATGTTTATTTCGCTATACCCTTTTTTGTCATTTCTTAATTATCGTTTCTTTATATCGCTCACTGTTTAAAGAAATATTCAATAATTTTATAATTTATATGTTATCATATTTTGATTTAATATATTAAAGCGTGAATCATATTATACTCTTTGTAGAGTATAATACGACAAATTACAAAGATATTCGACACAAATAACTCCAACAAAAATTAGACATGGAAGAAAGGTCATGTGACAACCATGAACTATATGCTATAATGAGAACTTTGTATACATGAACAAAATAATACGTTAAGCTAATCCACATGTTGTTATATTAAATTATGACTCTAACATTTCCCCTAAAAATGAAGATTAGAGTCAACAGAAAGACTAACATTACGAAATTCCTATAAACTTAAACATTTCTTGAATTTGGATCCGGCCAATTTCTTGTGTACGTCAGTAGCCATGTCTTTTGTAGTGGTACATGATATTTTTAAATAATACAAAATAAATATCTTCTTTTCACAGCATCTCGGACGAAGTGACGTTGAACATCTTTGTGTTTAATCCGATTGTGAAACATAGGGCTTTTGGTTAGCTTCCGGGCTCCGTTGTCAGTGTACACTCGCTTCAATCAGATTAACCAAATCTAGCTCGGTTAACAACCGTTTTAAATAAATAATTTCCTTTGCGGTATCGCTCAAGGCCATATATTCAACCTCAGTGGAGGACAGAGTTATAGTTCTCTGTTTGCGAGATTTCCACTTGATCGGACGTTTTTTCACAACGAATGAGTAGCCTGTATACGATTCGATCGTCCGGGCAATTAGCCCAATATGCATCGATGAATCCCTTCAAAGGTCTTCAAATGCGTGTGAATACGTCACATGTTCATGATTCTCTTGAGGTATCTAAGAATTCGTTTCGCGGCAGTCCAGTAACTCTCGTCGTAATATAGCGAGAAAATTGGCCCAAATAGCTGACTGCATAAGTTATATCCGGCCTTGTACAAATTGCGAGATCATCAAATCATCGATTCATCAAAGCACAGATGAGTTTTTTATATGAATGAGAATTTGCTTTAGCATCGTGTGACAAAGTCTTCTTCAGCTTGATTTGAGAAGAAATGTTAACAGCTTCTGAATCTGTCATTTCAAAACATAATAGTATTTTCCTGATATACGAACTCTGGCTCATTGATATTTTGTTATTAGTTTTGAAGAACTCGATTTCGAAACAGAATTTTGCTAGTTCGAGGTCCTTTATCTCAAACTTTTTTGAAATAATCGATCGTTTTAGATCGTCATTTAATTCTGATTCCGATCAATATGTCATCAACATATACTGTTACTAGGCGTGTTACTACGTCTTTCCCTTGTCCAGCATAATATAGGCTCAGTTGAGGAACACTTCAACCCATATGTAGTCAATTCTTCTTTGCATCATTTATGCTAACCACGCCTTGCTTGAGACCATAGAAAGCCTTCTTCTTTAGTAGGTAAACTCTATTTCCTTTTCTTCGGTTAACATCTTCGTCGCCTTTTTTTTGACTTTACTAGTCTTTGGTTCCATGTTAATTACTCGTTCCAGAGTTTCTTCCATTAAGGCAGGGATTTCAAATTGCTTCTTTAAGTCTTCCATTGAGATATGTCGCTGTGATACATCATACTGATTCAAGATTATTTCAACTCGACAGCTAACGCTATCACGTTTTGTATAGTGCTCAACCGAGCAACCAGTGCAAATGTTTCCTTGAAGTCGGTCTCGGGTCGTTGGGAAACTTCTCTTGCGATGCCTTTCTTCGTTCCAAATTCCCATCACTGTAGAATTTGTTTATTAGAAATTGACTGCCGATTACTTAGCGATTTTCAGGACGCTCCATCAGACTCCAGTTATTGTTCTTGATAATAGACTTTAGCTCCGATGTCATAACATTGTACCATTCTTAAATTCGGATCCACGAATAACTTCATGTAATGGTACTTCAACAAACAAGCGAGTTCAGCGTGTTCTGTTGAGGATTTATATAATAGAATAATTTCATGGGCCTTTCTCTAAATCCAGTTAAACCTTTTCTTCCTTTTCCTTTCTCTGAGCGATGAGGTGTCACCTGAAGGGTACTTTCTAATTTGTCGCCCTGATTTATCGACATATCATCGTAATTTTTTTAGCCCTCGTTATCAATCGCTTTGTTTCGACTATCACTGCAAGAGTCTCCATTTTTTTCTAGCATCAAGGTGATTCTTATCGGTAGGCTTTATAGGAAAATCTATAGTGGCGTCTTTATCTGCAAAAGATTCAATAGTTTTATCATTATTTGATATGATTTTCAAGAAACTTTACTTTCTCATGAGATGTCGATCCTGTTCTCTTGTGGCAGCCATAGCCTATGATTCATTAGAATAGTCAACGAAAATTTCTTTCTTGGAGCACGGCTGAAATTTTTTCTTATTGTGTAGACGATCGAGAATATATATGTCACAGCCAAATTTCTTGAAATGCCTCATTTTCAACGAATCTCTGTTCCATAATTCATAGGCAGTCTTGCTATCCAAGGAACTCGAGGGACATCTATTACAAATGTAATTTGTCATATTTATAACTTCGGTTCAAAAAACCTGAGGTAAATTAGACTGCATTAACAAACACTAAGTCGGCATCACCAACATACGATTGAGCCTCTTGATTACCGTTCTGTTTCGGCGTGTGACTGTCAGTCGACGACTTATCGTTAAATTTTAAAAATTAAAAAATTTAAATCGAACGTCTTGTTCCGATATTCTTTCCCATTGTCTGACTGTACTTAATTTTTTTTCCAATAAGTACTTCTGTCATGAATTCCTTAAAAATTCTTTAATTACTTCGTCTTTGTTCTATACGAAATGAATTTTGCATCATTTGGAATTATCGTTAATGAAGGTGATAAAGTATCTTGTACTGCCGTTGGATCTAATGCTCATGGGTCTACATACATCTGAATGTATCACTTCGAATAATTCCGATTTCCTCTTCGACAATTTAGAGAATGGAGCTCTTGTCATCTTCTCTCTTATACAAATCTTGTAATCGATGTTTTTTGTAGACTCTTCAAAATTCATTCTACGTACTGTTCCGCGTTTATTGCACTCCGCAAGACTTCGAAAGTTAAGGTGTCCCATTCTACGATACCAGATCATTGCGGGCGAAAATTGTGCTCCCTATGTCTCTCTCGCACTGTATGCATGCTTGCTCTCGCGTAGGTAATACAGATCGTCAACTTGCATTATGATGTTAATATTTCCATCTAATACTACTTTATCAAACATCATTTAATCTTTATCAGTGATCTTGGATAAATTTGTTGCAAATTGGCGACAGACAGGCATTACAGAGCATCATTTACGTTTATTTTTTATCTTGAATCTTATCCTATCTTGAACCTATGTGTTAATGAGTACCGTTCCCCTTACTTTGATTTCTGTCGAAGCATTGCTTGTAAGATTCAATTTTTCAACATTCCTGTCTGTGATTGTGACGAATTCCATTGCGCTTTTGCTTAAGTGTACATCCACTGTTGACACTTGTCGCGATACTCTGTGCCTTGAAGATTAGAATTTTCTTTAGCGTTGTTCGCGCTACTGCTTTTCTTACGTTTCCTTCGGAATCCGCGGATTTATGAAAACGATGGCATTTATACTTTAATGTCTCTATTTTGATTCCATCGGCACCTTTCGCTTCGATTCCGGATCTTTGTCCTTCTTCACGTTTATTATTTCGCCGTTCCGAAAAATGCCTTTTCACCAACATGGTTCCAGAAGTAGCAACTCGTGTATAATTCTTCCGCGCGTCACTTTCCTCTATAATTTTTATTCTCAATGTTTTCTGGAGATGGCAGCTCATCATATTGATGGCGTATCTAAAATTTTCGAAACTAAAAGGCAAATTATACAAGGGCATTATCAACAGCAGATCACGATTGATGTCTACTTCTATTACGTTCAATTTATTGATGGTCGAAGAATGTTCGGAGATGTTCGCACATCGTTATTTTTTTCTATATGTTGTAGATTCAATCGTTTTAGCAGGGCTTTTTTCGCCGATTTCTTTGACTGAAATATGGATTGTAGCTTACACCACACATCTCTAGACATTTCACATCCTTTAATTTTTAAATTCCGATGGAGAGATAAAATTAGGTTTGGCCTCTTGATCCTCGATGTCCTAGATATTTGCTTTCTGATTCCGCGTTTCCAGCTATGATTTCCGGCTTCACGTTCTCATCTTTCACGTACGCCAACGCGCCATTTTAAAAAGGGCGCCATTTTAAAAATCCATCTGGATTTTTCACGTTCATCGTAGCTATCCTTGTTGTAAGGGCTTGATACTAGAAGACAACATTAACAATACTAGAAGATGACATTGGAGAGATTTTCTCTTAACACTTCGAAGAAACACTTTTTAAATGATAATGCCTGGGCCCATAACTTAACAAAGCGAATTGTACTACACTTTTTATTCAGCGCAGACAAAAAAAAGTACTCGACACTGTAACTTGAACAAAAATCAGAAATGGAAGAAAAAGATCACAAGATGATCATGAACTACACACCGTAATGAGAACTTCATATACAGGAACAAAATAATATGTTAAGCTAATCCACATGTTGTATGTTAAATTACGATTCTAACATAATATTTGAACAATATTTAAACAATCGATTTTCACAAATTGCTGTGTGTGTAAATCCACGAATTTAAAATAGTAATTGTCAGAAACTATAAATGTAACATCTACAAGGATACGAGAACTAATATTTGATGTGTGGAGAAAATTCCGAAAAGCGACCAAATGCGAGAACGTGAGGTTGAGGAGTCGATATCCACTGATTGTAATAAAATCTCAAAGTAATACGCGCTCTTGAATTAGCTAAAAAAAGTAATGATAATTATTTACTTACAAAACATGTGTTGTCAAGGTCATGATCCTGAGGGATCTCCAAGGTTTCATTCGTTATTCGTTAAAAAGTTATTAACAAAAAAGTTCGAAAAAATAACATCTTATTTCTCTCTCCCTCTATTCCCTTCTCTCTTTCTCACCCTTTCTCTGCTATACAGGATGATTCAAAATAAACTCCTGTCCTTAAAAAGTCGTATTCTCGAGTTAATTCTGAGACGATTTTTCCTCTTCGAAAATTTTGTTCAATGCTTAGTTTTTGAATTATTAAGAGAAATACAAGAGGTAGGCAGGGACGATGCAACTCATCGTCAGACGCAGTGCTTCTGAAAGACGATTGTTACGATCAACTGGATGGTTTCATACAATAATACGCGTACACACATTAGTGCATTTTTTAAAAAGAAATATCATCTCAAATTAGAAATGCAAGATTCTCTCTCTCTCTCTCTCTCTCTCAATTACTAACTCAATCTTTTACTTACCATGTCAAGATGATTTAATAATTCCAAATTTCCATGAGAAAGGCCGAAATTTTGACAAATTTTCCGATAGAATTCCAAACAGTGAATTTCCAAATAATTAAGTGTTTCTTTTAATAAATATAAATAATCACGCACAACACTAACTGTATACCTACTCGATTCATTATTCACTCGTTAAGGAAATGAGAAATTTATTAATGAAATTGAATTGATCACTATCAATCAATGCCGATTAATTATTTAATAGGTTGAAACCATGCGAAGAAACACATGTTCTTGTCACACAACATACATTTACGAAGAAACGTATACACAACATGTATTTATCTGACGATAGCAAGTAGTCGACCGACTTTATTAATAAATCTATTAGTTAATCACTATCAATCATTGTCGATTAATTGTGTGGCGATCGAAAATCGCGTTGTAAAAACACACGTAACAACACATTCAACTACAGACAAACAAAATGCATTTTTTAAACATTTTTAGCAATTGTTTAGCAATTTTAATATTTCATATTCTATTGATTATATTGTTATTTTCTATAAAGTGCGCAATTTTCTTGTGTGCAAAATTTCTTTTTTCTCGTTTTCTGTAAACTACAAATTTCAGACGCATTTTGAAAGTCTGCTTCTCTTTAATAATTTAATTGACATTTTTATTTTTCATAAACGTTTTAATTTACTATGAAGATGGAAAAGAATAATTAATTGAGTTTCTGGGAAATAAATTCGATAAGAAGAAAAACTATAATTTTCATCTTTTTCAAGGACATATTTTCGGAAAGATGCTTAAGTTATTATACAATATTTAACATTTAATATCATAAAAAAGAAAACCATTTTTAGTATGTATTTGACAAAATAATTTCTTTAACCATCTCAGGTTCCATGCTAACAAGTTATAACAACATTATTGAGTTGAATTAGGGATGCACCAAATATCCGGAAAATATCTGATATCTTCATTATCCGGCACATTTTTACCAGATATCATTATATTGCCGAATGTAATACATCTTGTAATATATCGGGTTGAAATTTTATATGGATAGTTTACGTTATTAATGCAGAATTTTATTCCTTTCAGTTGAATTTCATACACAATTCATCTTTCTTCTTCTTCTTTTTGGTTTTCTTTTATGTTGGGAAAATAGAAAAAAATATTTATAAGAACACAAATACAATTCTTAAAAACATGTATAAAGGAACGTTTAATTCCTAATCATATGTATAGATTCACACGAAAGGATAGTAATAAGCTGTTCTATTCTTCGAAAGAAAGAATTGACAAACTCAAATATAATTTTATTTTCAAATACTTACGGATAGAATTACAAGACGCCTATAAACATCTTGGGCAAACAAAATCTGAATTATTTAGCTTTTGTAGAAAAATTGAAAAAATTCTACCTAGTAATATAGCGTATTCTTTCTTTCGAAGACAGGAATTTAACTTTGATATTATGTGGCAAAAGGAATAAGACAGAATCGGCAAAAAAATCTCTAATCTGCGGGCCAAACATATTCGCCAAGAAATTTTGAATATAAATTGTATTAACTATAATATTACGCAATTTGTGAACTCTGAGATGAATGGTGATACTTCCTGTGCATCTTTAAAATTGAATACAGTTTCAACTAAAATCACGAATCCTAACACAATTCATTCATCATACAATATTAATATTACTCCTGAAAGATTTAATGGCAATTTTGATATACGTAATATTAATGAACAATGGCTGATAAATCTGAGCAATGCTAAAGTTTCAGATAAAGCCTTAGTCTTATTACAATTAGGTCAACAATTTAATTTACCTAACAACGTGGTTAGTAAGGACGGTATTACACGTGAGTTCATCAAACACGTAGAATATAATCTTTTTAGGGCGGATGATGAAATAAAAATGTTAGGGAATGAAACTGTCCAAATTCTTAAAGCGATTAAGAATTGTAATAGTAAATCTTCTGAAAATACAATTTTATATGAAGGTGTAAGAAAGGTTAAGCGATTCATCTCAGAGAATTCGGATATTTTAATTACTAGAGCGGATAAATGCAATACCACCGTAATTATGAGTCGAGATAGCTATAAAGAAAAAATGTATGAGATTCTTAATGATCATACTACATACGATTCAATCAAAAAAGATCCTACTAAGAAAATAACTGTGGAAATTGGTAATTTATTAAAAAATTGGAAAAATAAGGGGTACATTGATTCGAATTTATATAAAAAATTGTACGTTTCTGACAGCGAACTTCCGAGATCTTACCAAAAATTGGATTGCCAAAAATTCACAAAGAAGGTCACCCTCTAAAATTAATTGTCAGTTGTATTAATAGTGCTTTTTATCCACTGGCGACTTTCTTAAAAGAAATCATTGACAATAATAATATAAAAAAATTTCAGTTTTGTTAAAAACAGCTTTGATTTAGTAAATAAACTCAATGGTAAAGCAATTGATAAAAATTTTAGTATTATATCATTTGACGTGGTCTCCATGTACACGAATATTCCGACCGAATTAGTATCAAAAAGCATTGAATGTAGGTGCAATTTTATGGAGAATAAGACTTCGATTCCTTTACATGAGTTTATCAAAGCAATTATGATTATAATTAATTCTACATTTTTTAGTTTTGATAATAAAATTTTTAAACAGATTTTTGGCATGCCAATGGGTTCTCCTTTGTCCCCCATACTGGCGAACATTGTTTTACAAGATTTTGAACAAGAAATTATTACCAAGGATAATATTATTTCATCTTTTTTCGTTATGTGGATGATATTGTATTAGCTATACATAAAGAAAATGTTGAAGGAGTTCTAGAATTGTTTAACTCATATCATGAAAGGCTTAAATTTACTGTGGACTTTGGCGATGATAACGGCATACATTTCCTAGATGTTAAATTAATGAGACAGGAAGGAAATATCATCTTCGATATTTATAAAAAACCTACCAATTCTGGGAGATATTTAAATTATTTTTCGAATCATCCGTTAGAACACAAAAGGGGAGTTATTATTGGGCAATTTGATAGAATTCTATTCTTATCCCATCCTAAATTTCATGAAAAAAACATCTCTGAATTAATTCACACGTTTCTAAGTAATGGTTATCCTTTAAAGTTTATATTTTCAACAATAAATAATAGAATTAAAACTTTGGAAAATACTAATTTAGATCAAAATCGTAAAGAAATTAATAATGAATGTGACTCTAATGTTACTTCAAAAAAATTTTTCACGATACCATATTTGGGCAAAGTTTCTGAAAAATTTAAAAAACTTACACATGTGTACGGTTTTAATATAGCTTATAAATTTATGAATAAAATGAATACATTTATTAAGACAGGAAAGGATTCTTTGCCTAAGGATGATCAATGCGGAGTAGTTTATAAAATTAATTGCTTAAACTGTGAATCTTATGTTGGCCAAACTAAAAGGAAATTAAAAACTCGGATTAAAGAACATAAGGCCGACATAAAAAAACCTTCTTCAGAAATTTCTGTGGTTTCACGTCACCGTATGAATGAGATGCATGAATTAGATTGGGATAATATAAGAATTTTAGATATAGAACAATCTTTAAAAAAAAGAATTTCGAAAATGATACATATAAAAAGACAAACAAGTGATGTCAATAAACAAAGTGACACGGAAGGTTTGCCTGAGGTTTATTTTCCTCTTCTAAAGAAGGATGTCTCTTTCCTTTAATAAATAATTCTAGAACTTTCTAAATTGTTGACTCAGATACATAAATAGTGGTAAAATACATGATAGGACAAATAACAACACATAATGTCACGACAAAATTCTAATTGTGTAAAAGAAATACTTGAGATTCATCGTTTGGTTTTTTTGGTGCAAAACAGGTAATGATTCTATTTCTTTATATTCCGACTAGAAGATTTTAATATATACAATTTTATTTAAATTAGAATCTGGAAATTCTTGTTCTACACTTTTCTTGATATGACAACTGGCGTTGTAACATTACTGTATGAAGCATCTTCACATATAAAAGAACATGTTTATTTAATTACAACTCTCGACTGTTGAATTTAATGTCAACTAGATGTAACTCTGCGTTTCAAGAATATTATTGAATTACTGAAGATGGCCAGATTGTGGCCGAAACGTTTAATGTTTTAATTAATGTAATAATAATTAAATATCACAAACTAGAACTTGTGTTGTGGTTTTTTATGCTCTTATTTTTTTATATGTTTTAGAAAAAAATATTACCGCTATTTTTCTTTTGCTGCCCTCTTTTTTGTAAGACATTTTTTAGATATCCGGCGAGATATCCGAGAAAATATTCGACATCCGATCGGATAATTTTACCGTATTTATCTGATCGTATATTAGATATCCGAAAAGATTGTGACACCGGATATCCGATATCCGATAATTCCATGATCCAGTGCATTTCTAATTAAAATATTAATAAAAAAATGGCTAGTCTTTAAAGTTTATTTACTACGATAAACAATAAAAATTATTGAAGAGTTTTGAAGAAGGAAATTATTTTAGATATACAACAGTTATATAATTTATTTAATGACAGGTCACTGATTGTTAGACAGTCTATCCGATAAGAGCGTGATCGCGATATTATTTGTAGCCGGTAAAAGTCGTGCACTTTTAACTTTTTTGTACTAATAGATGTCATCTTTGTACATGTTGCGTTATTAGCCATATTGTCAATTATCATTTGATTCTTAGAAAGAGCCTATTTCAAAATGAGTACCACTTACGCACTTTGTAGCTGCATTTTTATGTACACATTCAACGGAATCGAAAATGTCTCATTCATTATTAATATAATTGCATTTTAATATATTGCATAATTTTATAATATAATTATTATTATTTAAATGCTAATAAATAAATTTTTCTTTCATATAGATCGATCACGCTCTTATCGGACAGATTGTATATATTTAAAATAAGTTTTTGTAACCGATGATAATCAGATTAAAGAAGATTGAAATGTTTGATTAGATTTTATTGTAACTTTTATTCTTTGTGACTGTATAGTTTTTCCACATAAAACAAACCAAATGTTGATTTAAAAAGCCTTTTGATATTGTATATAAATTAATTAAATCTTTTGTTTTACTAAGCCATTATTTTCGTTTCATTCTTTAATTGTTACAATTAATTGTTATAAATAATTTTTTCAAAATATTAACTTTATTTCCAAACAATATGTATTTGGAACTTTCAATGCTTTCGTCCACGATATTTTTATTTAGTCTTACTTTAGAATATTAATATTTTTGTATTTAGGTGGGCCTGCTCTACTATAGAACGAGGATATTCTTTAGTTGATGCTTATGAGTTAAGTGCCATAGCATCATTTCATCATCCACAAGGTTTTTTGTATGGCTACATAAGAATGGTAATTTGTTAAATGAAAGTTTTACGTAAAAATTTTACTTGAAAAGATACACGATTTTTTAAGACAATGTACAATTGTAGACGCAGCTTGTTTATAAAGATGGTAGTCAGAGTGAGACAATAATCGAAGTAAATTTACGACATCCTGGAAAGCATAATCGCAATACTGTAAGAAAATGAGATTTATCGAATGTATATCTAACATACATTATGTTAACTTCGTTCAATTTTAGACCAGAAATCATAATTGGGCTATATATGTGAACCCTGTGGGTGTAGATGCCGCGGTGAAAATAAAGGATACGCGATGCGTAGCAGCAGGATACACATGGAATCCCTATTTCACACAATTAGCCGATCCATTGAACGTAAATATTATTGATTCCTTGAAATATACTTTTTAATTTATTTAAAAAACTTTTTATTAATATTACTTTAAAATCCGAAGCGCCACTACGGTCTGAGTATTGAGATGTTGAACTAATATATATATATTTTCAAACAAATGAATTAATTTCAGAAATGATAATTACATGCGCGCTGAAAAAATGCGTTATTTTCTATACATATCGGTTATTGCGAAGAATTATTGCTAAGGTCTCGGTAGTCTAAAGGCTCAGGACTCTCGCATGCAAGAGATCCGGGTTCAATTCCCGGCCGAAGCAATATTTTTCGCAATAAGTTTATTACAATTTTTTAAGATTAATTTGGGAAATTTGAGAGGATTGTTAATATGTCAGATCAATTGCGTTTAATGCCGACAACCATATCGGCACGCAATTATCATTTCTGAAATTAATTCATTTATTTGAAAATATATATATATTAGTTCAACATCTCAATACTCAGACCGTAGTGACGCTTCGGATTTTAAAGTAATGTTATTTAACATAAACGGTCTTGTTTCCTATCTTATTGTTTTTATTAATATACACATGTATTAATTCGAGTAAATGATGAAAATAATAGCTCCAATTCTGATAATCTTGATTGTAACATATATTTTCAAGATTGTGGCCTTGAGTGATCTTCAGAAGATTTTTATTCCGCAATCATGTTTTGTTCAAAAGTTATTAACAAGGAAAATTAAAAAACGTCTTATTTCTGCTATAATGTTAAAAACTATAATGTTAAGACTATCCCACAACAAAGTGCCCAATCTCTTTATGCGCCACTTATAAAAACGATGCGAAATTCTTTACTATGTCCGACCCATTCTGCCACAATTGAATAATGTTTGACAAAAATACAAAAATATATATGATCCATCCCAGATTTTTATCCACTGTATTTAAACTACAATATATTGTATCAGAACTAATTTTTCATGATGATATGTGAATACTTAATTTAAGATAGAAATTTATGTTTATACAAGAAAAGTTAATAGATCAGTAACACCATCAATGACAGAAGATACGACTGTTCGTTCAATTTGAGTATCCCGCACCCTCTACACCCTTCCTTCCTTAACTTTTCATCCCAGGTCTGGCAAAATGTGGCTCGCGAGCCGGCTTCTCCAACAGACGATTCCTCTTCCAACTCGGCCGAGTTCAGGGATGACGTAGATCGTCGTAATAATGTGGACCCCTTCTCTATTGTAAACTTTTATTTTTTTTTATATTTTCTCACTATACGTTGTGCAGCCAGGGTTATTTTCAACACTTAAATGTCTTTAATAATTTCTGCAATATCGACTTCAATTTTCGTTATAGCGAGACGAAGCTAATGTTCTAATAATTCATTCATCAACGCATAACGTTGCGTAATATTTAATATACTTCCTCAGATAGAAAAATGTTAGTAGCAGAATGTCAACAGACTGGAATCAGATTTAATCAGAAGATTAGCAGACTGACCACAGCTGATATCGCATTCTGCTCCTATTCTGCCAACAGAACCTGTTAACATTCTGTGCAAATAAACTGATAGCAGAAAAAGAGAATCTTCAAAGAGAATCTGCTAATAGAATCTGATAGCAGATTGCGAGCAGAAACCAAGCAGAATCTGTTGATATAACTTAACAAAAAATTGACAGCAGAAATCAAGGAAGATCTAATAACTTAGAATGCAATAACGTAGAATTTGAAGTAATTTTTTTTTTATGAGCTTCCAAACCTCATAAAAAAATTTTTTAAGCTTATATCGGTTAGCAGGAATCTTAATTTAAAAGTGGAAGAGGGGGCTGAGTGGACGCCCATCAACATTAACAATAAAAAATCGTTCCTAGGCTCAGAATTAAGAGCACTTTATGAGCTCTTAAATCAGTGCTCTTTGGATTTTCGAGCTCCATCTCTTATTTCTAAAACCCCAAAACTAGTCTACACTCAAGAGGTAAGTCATTGAAAATAGAACTATATCTAAAACTTTATTAATGAATATGATTCTAGCACAAATCAAGTACAAAAATATATAATCTTTAATTTTTTAGCTGCAACCTCTTAGCAGGAAAATCATCCTTTGCTTTTTTGATGGAAATTATCTGTTATTTAGGAGCTCGCGAAATACGCATAAATCGATTTTTGAACTGCAACCTCTTAGCAGGAAAATCACTCTTTGCCCTTTTCACACAACAGGGAACTATGTTCCAGAATGGGAAAATAAATCATTTTATGACGGCAAATTATCTGCTGATTTAGAAGGTCGCGAAATACGCATAAACCGATTTTTAAGCTACAATCTCTTAGCAGAAAAATCACTTTCTGCCCTTTTCGCGCTAGAAAGAACTATTTTACATAAAAATATAAAAACTATTTTACATAAAAATGAATTTTCGGTGTAAAAAGGAAAATAAGAAAACAATCTCCAATGACCTTGATCTTAACAAATGTTATTCAGAATTTGATTCTGAACAGCATTCAAAAGGTTATAGTCGGACATCTTGCGTAATGCTAATGCTGACCGTATGCAGTTTAGCTCCATAACTCGACAAATATTTTGACAAAAAAAATTATTATAGTGTTTTGAAAAATTTAATACCAGCTATTAGATTCTGAAATCAAAAACAGAATGTGCTATTAAAAAAAAATCGATGTGACCTTGACCTGACTTTGGCGACCTAAGGTTAAACTGACCAGATCAGTGAATAGAGCATTTAAAATAAGTTCTGTAGGAAATTTCTTTTAGAAATGCTTAATTTTCGAGCTACTTCCGATCATTCCAGGACATTTTACCTATACTGTATAATATTATATTTATTAAAACAAAAAGGTTTAGGAGAATAGTTATACGAAATGTTATATTACGATTCATATGTACTTTTTTTTAATAGAAGATTTTTTTAATAGAAGAAGACTACAAATTTCCGTCATAAAATGATTTAATTTCCAATTTTATAATACATACGGTTCTTTCTAGTGTGAAAAGGACAAGGTTTTCCTTCTAAGGGATTGCAACTTAAAAATCAGTTTGGATGTATTTTGCGATCTCTTAAATAAATTGATAATTTTCCACCATTAAATGATTTATTTTCTCATACTGAAACAGTTCTCTCTTGCATGAACATGGAGTAGTTTTCCGGCTAAAAAGTTGCAAGTCAGAAATCGGTTTGTGTGTATTTCGTGAGCTCCTAAATTAGCAGATAATTTCCGGTCATAAAATGATTTATTTTCCCATTATGGAACATAGTTTCCTCTTGCGTGAAGAAGGCAAAGGGTGGTTTTCTTGCTAAGAGATTGCAGCTCAAGAATTAGTTTGTGTGTATTTCGCTCCTAAATCAGCAGATAATTTCCCGTCATAAAATGATTTATTTTTCCATTCTGGAACATAGTTCTCTCTTTCGTGAAAAGAACAAGGAGTGGTTTTCCTGCTAAAGGGTTGCAGTTCAAAAATCGGTTTGTACGTATTTCATAAGCTCCTAAATCAATAGATAATTTTCCATCATTAAATGATATATTTTTTCATACTGGAACATAGTTCTCTCTTGCGTGAAAAATACAAGGGTTTTTCGTGCTAAGGGGTTGTAGTTCAAAAATTAAAGATTATATATTTTTGTACCAAATTTGTGCCAGAATTCATTAATGAAGTTTTAGATATAGTCATTTTCAATGACTTACCTTTTGAATATAGACTAATTTTGGGGTTAAGGGATGAAGTTCGAAAATCGAAAGAGCATTGATTTAAGCTGACAATTAAGATTTATTTGTTTTGCCCGCAGTATAAGTCGAAACTTTTACAATAACGAGTGTCTTTAGTAAGAAGACATAATTTAATTTTTACTATAATTGTTTTGGACACACAAGGCAGCTAATTGTCGAATATCAGTTCATTGTAAACAATGTGCCGGAAAGCACCATGTTTCACTCCATCATGGAAACTTTGACACTATTAAGTTTAAGACCATTTCGTCTGAATCTGGAGAAACAAGGAAGTTGGATCAATCATTTGAAGCAGAATCAAGTGCTAAGTCGGAAATAAAAGATACTTCTCAAGTTCTCTATTCCTCTAGAAAAGAAAACAGCTAGGAGATTCGAAGAAAAAAGCCACTCGTATGATGCTTAGATTATCTAACAAACTTTCGATTGATTCTCAATATAAAAAGCTGTATTCCGATTTTCTAAATGAATATGAACGACTTAATTATATGAGGATTGTTCCTGAGAACATTCTCGAACCGCCTTATGCATTTTATCTTCCTCATCACGGAGTTAAACGAGAGCAAAACCTTACGAGCAAATTACGCGTTTTTAATGGATCAAGCGTTATTACATCAGATTTTTCTCTAAACGATTTGCACAGGAGCTAAATTACAAATAGACATATTCGATGTCTTGATCTGGTTTCGTCGATTCAGATATATCTTTCCCTCAGATATGGAGAAAATGTATCGTCAAATTGAGGTTGACCAAGACGATTGGAATTTTCAAAGAATACTATGATTAGATAATTCACTTATGTATCTATCAATTGACCACAGTTACCTACGGGTTAGCCTGTGTCTCCTTTTTAGCATTACGAACTATTTAGCAATTGATATCTGACGAAGGTTCACATTTTCCATTAGCCGTCCCTTGTCTACAAAAAGGAAGATATGTAGATGATCTCTTCGAAGGAGCGGACACAATCGAGGAGGCTCAGGAGATTATTAACTAGTTAAAGCAGCTCTGCATGGCGGATGGTTTCAGATTGCAAAAATAGTCAAATAACCAACAGATATATTCCTTTCAATTTCCATGAAGGAACAGATAACTTCGATATCTATTGATATTGATGACGATACTGTGGTTCATGCTCTAGGATTTCGATGGCAACCGAAAAGCGACGTCTTCCAGTTCACATTCAGCTTTCATGCTGAGGGTGAGATTACAAAAAGGAATTCACTATCATTCATTGCTAAATTATTTGACCCCCTTGGTTTCTTGTCACCGATCATTATCACTGCTAAAATTTTTATATAGGAGTTATGGGCGATCAAATTAGAGTGAGATGATCCATTACTCGATCACTTGGCAAACCGATGACGCAACTATGTGAAAAGTCTTCAAGAAACACATTGATTATCTTTCCCCGATGGATAGGTTTTTCGAGTGAGTGTCAAGTAGAGATTCATGGATTCTCCGACGCATCACAAAAGGCCATGGCTATTGTTGTTTATATTCGAATTACTACTTCTGAAGGAAATGTACTGATAAACTTCGTAGCTTCTAAAACTAAAGTAGCTCCCTTAAAACGTCTTACTATTCCTAGGCTGGAATTATGTGGAGTAATTTTGCTAACCAAGCTAGTTGTTCACCTCCTAACCATACTGGAGTTAAAAAATCAGCCTATCGTCTTATGGACGGACTCCTTGATCACTTATACTTGGTTGAACAATCTTCCATCAAGGTGGAAGAACTTTGTTTATAATCGAGTTAGTTTCATCCAAGAAACTTTACCGCAAACTGAGTGGAGATTTGTGCCTAATCACGAAAATCCAGCAGATGGGGCTATCTGAGGACTTACGCTCTCTCAACTGTTAACTCACTTGGTGGAATGGTCCTCACTAGCTTTCACAAACGATGTCATCTTGGCCACAACATCCTCCGTCATCATCCTCGGAAGTCTTGAAGAACGCTCTAGCAAGATACACACCGTTATATCAAGGAGTATCAAATCAAGGAGTGGAATCTCCTTTCTAGATATTCTATAATAATTTAACAAAATTGTATCGCATTATTGCCATCTGTCAATGTTTAGTATTTAGATTTCGAAAAATTCCATTATCAACATTCTCACCATCTCTTACAACGTAAGAACTGCAGAATGCAAAAGTTTTTTGGGTCAAAGTCTCTCAACGAATATTCTTTCCCAACGAAATTCAGTCTCTCTCTAAAGGACAACCTATTCCATGATCAAGTTCTCTGGTACCATTCCCTTTTTGGATTCGGTCGGACTATTAAGAGTTGGCGGTCATCTTCAAAATTCGCTTCTGAATGAAGCTGAGAAACACCCTCTAATATTACCGAGGAAGTCTACTCTGACTTCCCTTATTATATCAGATTCTCATCTTCGAACTCTATGGAGACACGCAAGTCACGTTATCCGTTATTCGCAAAGATTATTGGTTGATAGGAGATAGAGTCCCTGTCCGTTCATGGATCCTCAAATGCATTAGATGTACCCGGTTTCGCCAAAAGAGATCTCAACAGCTAATGGGTCAACTTCCTATGGAACGAATCATACCATCTCGCCCGTTCGCCCACACAGGTGTTGATTACGCCGGTCCGTTTGTAATTAAGACCTGGAAAGGAAAAAATGCTCGCACTTACAAATCATATGTAACTCTCTTCGTATGTTTCTCAACGTCAGCCATACATCTGGAGCTCGTCACCGACTTCTCAGCAGACGCCTTTATAGCTGCATATAAAAAGTTTTCATCAAGACAAGGGATTTGCACTATGTTTTCTAATGATGTACCACACTCAAAGGAGCAGACAGAGTTGCAACGACTCTTCTCTCAAGCCACGTAAGAATCCACGAAGCTGGCAAGACTTCTTGTTGATAATGGTACTCAATGGAAGTTTATCCTCCCTTTAGCTCCACATTTTGGAGGAAAGTGGGAAGCTGAGATTAAATCGATAAAGCACCACCTATTGAGAGTTGTTGACAATACACTTCTTACTTATGAAAAGATGAACTACTGGCCCAAGTAGCAGCAGTTCTTAATTCTCGGCCATTAGCCCCTTTAACTGAAGATCCAGACGATCTGCATGTTCTCATACCAGAGCATTTCATTGTGGGCTGTGCACCGATTACAATTCCAGAACCGTTTCATTTAAGACCGCTCATTTATCACGTTGGCAACTAATCTGATAGATGCTCGAATCATTTTGGACTAGATGGGCTCAAGAATGTCTTCAAAGATACTACGCAATATATAAGTGGAATCAAAGGAGTCCTTCTTTAGGAGTAGGCACGTTGGTTCTTTTTATTGATGAACGTTACCCACTGTCTAAATGGCCTTTAGGGCGGATTATCGAAACATACCCTGGTAAGGATGGTCACATCAGAGTTGTGACAGTCAAAACTCAAGTCTCCATACTTAAAAGACCTATAATAAAGATCTGTCCCTTGCCTGTTACGCAAGAAATACTTTGATTTTCGTTAACGAAGGCAGGCGATATATCAAAAGAAGGAGGCCAATGGAAAAGACGTTATCATCGCTCGTAACCCTATGCGTATGACGATCTCGAACCTCTCAAGTAATAGCGGAGACGACCGCTTAACGTGCTGTAGTCTTCTCGTTTTGTTTTCTCTCTTGGATCGTTTTGAGTCGGCCATTTTTTGTTGTTGTTATTGGGTACGCGCGAAGCGAAGAAATTTAGTTTCTGTATAGGAACCGCCTAAAGTAAAGGCTCGCTGTAATAAATATTGAGGAGCTGAGAGCCCGATTGAGGCTGAGAGCCTAACGTCACGTAAATCTTTGGAAACTTTATGGAAGTCAAAACCTAAAAGGACAAAAATAAATGGTTATTCTCTTGAATCGAGAACGAGAAATTTCTCCAGATCAAAGTGAGGACTTGAACACCTGGCCAGGTAACATTTACATAATCTCTTCTGAAAATAGCTAGAAGTCCATTCTATTAGACTTCACTAACTACTTCGTAAACGGCTAGCAGTCCGTTCTTCTATTTATGTAATCTGCTAATAATAGTTCATTCTGTTCACTTAGTTCTAAACGAAGCTTTGTTTTCTCTATGAGTTGTATTCAATTGTTTGTTTCTTTTTACTCTAGTATAATAATGATAATATTTTCTGTACTCTGCGAATTATGCTGATCGCGCTAAGGGTCCACTTTTTTCGTATAGAGTTTCAATAAGTTAATGCATTTAAGGTAATGCCAATTAGAATATTAATAAAAAACTGACTAAAGCTAGTTTTTTCTTATTCGTTAAAGTTTAGATTGTTAGGTTAGGTTGTAAATAATCCAAATAATAAACATTTTCTTCTTCCTCATTATACGAACGATTTTTTTCATTTATTTGTTATTTCTAGTTTCTCTGCTGATTTTAAATTCAACGGCGCTATCGAACAATACTAATGTAAAAACTGAAAACTATCAATACAGTTTTATCGCTAAAATATTATTGATTAGCTTCACATTTCAAAATACACATGAGAAAGATATAAAATGAAAGATAAAAAATTCAAAAAAATATTCAGAGAGCACACTCCGAAAAAGCTGGATTTTCTAGGAGATTTGCTTATTTGATTTACATACGCCAATTCTAATAGGACTAGTTTTCTTCTAACGAGAAGCAAGTCCATCTTGTGATGAAGCCGTACATGAAACTGGCAGATCTTGCTCGGTTTCTACTGCCAATCTGCCATCAGATTATGTCAGCAAATTCTGTTCGGTTTCTGTCACCAATTTGCTAGCATCAGGCTCTATCATATTTTTGACAGCAGTTTGCTGATATTGTTTGTTAGTATAAACTCTGTATACAATTTGTTGCCTTTCTGCAATCAGAAATTGGTAGCAGACTCTGCTCAAAATCTGTTTTTTTTTTCAGATTTGGCTATCTGGATCATTATTGAAAATGTGCTTTTACAAATAAAAATAGATCAGACAAAAGATTTTATTTTAAGAGCGATGTCTATGAGTTTTGGATACCAATCTTGTAGCATAACTAAGGATGTGCAGTAATCGATATTTAGAAAACATCAAAGTTTACCTATTACTTTTTTGACGTTTTACCATCGATGTCGCAAGCTAAGATATTTTGATATTTCATTGATGTTTTGTGTTCAATGGCTGTGTTGAGTTCGTTCCAAAATTCATTGCCAGAAAGACGCTAGACAGCCAGAGTGTCAAACTGTTAATAGCAAACGTTTGTTACTGTTATCCGCCCCAGAATTGTTACGTAGTTATAATAATACGTATTTTATTTAAAGTGTTAAAAATATACCATTATTAAATATTTTTTTAATAATAATTCTTATTACTAATTATCTCAAATGCACGATTTAATAACAAATATAATTTATAATGAATTAGTTTTACTCCATAAGTGCAAAGTATTTTTATGTTATATAAATATTACTAAAAAATTAAAATAATCCTGTAATATATTTCGAGAATATTATATAATATTTTAAATATTATGTCTCTTATAGGGTAGTTACATAAATTACATTATAAATTAAAGTTTTATTTCAAAGAAAGAAAAAGAAACATTGATGTTTAAGAAACATTGATGTTATACAGTCAACTTTTTTCATCGATAGCATGTTTTGAGATTAACTTCGACAAACATCATGGTCATTCTTGTTGAAGTACATCGAGCGAGGACGCGCAGCGACTGATCGCGGTGCGGTACGAGTGTGTTTGTACGAGTAAAGAAAAGTTGGAAAACCGAACTCGTAGCACCTGTACCCAGTCAATCTCCTCTTGTCCCGATGACCAACAAATAAAATAAATATTCTTTGTTATGATATTCCTTGTTTACCTTGCTTCGCGAGATTAAAGGCTTGCGGCCAGTAACAAATTTCCTATTATCTTTTCAATTCAATGTTGTAAAAAAGACACTGTTTTTTCCTTAAAATTACATATTTTTGACACTTTGTAGTTCGATAAAAAAATTTATCTCAAAAAATTTAAATCAAGTTTCATAACTATAAAATTTTTTTCACAAAATTTTTCATTTTTTGTTTACGATTTTGTTTATGATTTTTTTATCGAATTCCAACGATTTCAAAATAGCCCAATTGTTGGCATATGAAAACTTTTTCCTACTTTTTTTTAGTAACGTGTAACTGAAACAATTATTCCCAGAAACGTCGAAAACGATTTTTCGGTCTTTGAAAATGCTAACTCTACTAAATTACCGCAGTATTATCACAAGTTAAATTGACTAGCAATTTAACAAATATTTAATGCAATTTGCATCTTCGAAACGATCTTAATAATGTTGAATAACATATTAAAATCTGTAAATAATTAATTCTTATATTGCGAAAAATATTACCTCGGATTAGCGGCTAGGAGTCGAACCCGTCGAATCTCTTATATTCCGTCTTAAGTCTTTAAACTACCGAGGCCTTAATAATATTCTTGACAATAAATGGCATATGAAGGAACAATGTCTCTTTAAGATATAAATAAACAATATAACATATTATAGGACCGTATATGTGTGACCCGATCCGATGTGTGTTCGACTCTCGACCGAGGTAATATTTTTCGCAATAAGAATTAATTATTTACAGATTTTAATATGTTATTCAACATTACTAAGATCATCTCGAAGATGCGAATTGCATTAAATATTTGTTAAATTGCTAGTCAATTTAACTCGTGATAATACTGCGGTAAGTAGAATTAGCGTTTTTAAGGGAGTCGAACCTGAAGCTCTTGCATTCTGCGCGAAAGGGGTTCGACTCCCCCGACCGAAGTAATATTTTTCGCAATAAGAATTAATTATTTACAGATTTTAATATGTCAATCAACATTATTAAGATCGATTTAAAGATACGAATAAGCATAAAAAATTTATTAAATTGCTAGTCAATTTAACTCGTGATATTACTGCAGTAGTTTAATAGAGTTAGCGTTTCAAGACCGAAAAATCATTTCGGCGCGCATTTCTGAGGACTACATACGTATAATAATATATAAATTCACGTAATATATAAATTCAGAATCAAGCATTAAGATCCAGCTAGACCGTTTAAGGCTGTGATTTTTATAGTTTGTGTTATCACATATACGGTCCTATAATATATTATATTGTTAATTTAGAAAAGTTCAATGATTTACGATTAGAATTTATAATAAGATTAGTCTTTATAATAAGAGTCACACCATACGGCATCCAGTTTTTCTTGGCCCGTTAGGTGTTCTCAATTCCCGCTTATATTTGAATTACATTAATTTTAAATGTCATAAATATTATATTTCAGCAACATAAATATGAAATGAGCCTTAGATAAAAAAATTGTTGTAAAACAGTGCTGCACATATCTATCCATTTTCTAAATTTTTACGTATATCCTTTGTAACAAATGTCTAGTCGATGTAGTCGTAAACATGCGTGAGCAATCGTTTCGGAAATTAAAGAAAGTTAGATAAAGATTAAAAAAAGAGAAATAATGCAAATATATACGCTTCTTTTTCGCAAGATTTTAACAAAAAAAAAACACTTTATGATATGACTCTTATTATATATAAGTAACTTACATGAGAATAAAAAAATTAAATTTATCTAATAATCTATATTGTAAGCGTTTTTTAAAGTAATTTCATTTTAAGAAATGTTATGTTATGAATGTTCGTGACATCAAATTACGTGCCATGAGCTCACACGGTAACGTCGACATCACAGCGGCGTTGTTGCGCCTTATGCACACCATCTAGTTTTTTCCCAGACACTTTGTACTTCTCTCGCGCTTTTCGCTCGAATACAATAAAACGCCCCACGTACTTCGTGTTGCCTTTTTACTCAACCTTTTTGCCACATGGTTACGGGCCCAAATAGATAGTAAACAAAGAGTAAAAAGATATAGAAGCACGCACAAGAGGTTCCACTCCGAGGAAAAGTATGGCACTTCTCAATATAGCAAGCCACGAAGCGAGAGTCGAAACCCACATAATGAAGCTATCTACAATTACAGAACGTGGAAAAGAGATGAAACGATAACCTCAAAGGTAAAAGACTCTTAGAATACGCCTTCAGCACGGTTAGCAAAAATGTTAGTAAACGGAAATGCAACCGAGAGAGAAGAAAGGAAAGTTTTTCGCATTAACGACAACAAAGCAATGGCCGCTATCGGATTGCACATAGAACCGAGTTACATTGAGAATGCAACGCCCATGAAGCGTGGTCATCCTTAGAGCAGGTACATCAACCCATTAATAGAATCCGTATAATGCAATTGAAGAAAGAATTTATCACATTAAGACAGATGGCAAAACGATGTCATTGTATGTAGTGAGGGCCAAAGTCGCGACCATTAACCTTAAATAAGCAGGCGCAGGAACCAAAGACGAAAATCTCGCGTACGCAATACTCGCCGGACTAGATACATACGAAAATCTTAACATGCACTAGCAAGGCTCAGACGATAGATTGGCAATGAATTTTGGAACGAACTCAACACAGCCATTGAACACAAAACATCAATGAATGCGACACGTGCCGAATCGATAAATTGACGAAAATAGCATGCAGAAGAATCAAAAGCAGACAGAGCCACAGCGCCTGCGAATTGATACACTCAGATCTTTGCCACTCAAATCGATGCCATCATTAAGTGGCAACAGATACTTCATCACGTTCATTGACGATTTTTCGAAAAAAACAACCGTACATCAAATCAAAAGAAGAGGTCACCGACTGCGTCAAGAAATATATAGCTACAGTGAAGCGAGAAAAAGAAAAGAGAGTAAAAAAATTCCGTATGGATAACGGATTCGAGTACTGTAACAAAGAACTTAGGAATTCTTTGAAGACACAGGCATCAAACACGAAAGATCCAACGTAGAAACCTCTCAAATAAATATCCGAGAGAATAAATAGGATGCTCATGAATCTAATCAATCAGGAGATCAATGCTCAAGGACGCGAAACTTCCACAAAAGTTCTGGGCCGAAGCCGTAGTGACGGCTACATATGTCCGTGACAGAATTGGACACTCGATTAAAAGAGAGGTACCACTCTCAATATGGACCGACAATACACTTAGCATTCAACATTTGAAAGTATACGGATGCCTAACCTACGCTAATCCAGACAGGGAAGAAGAAAGCTCGACAAGGCAGAATATTTTTTCGTCGGATACGTGTCATAGACTAAAGAATACTGCCTTTAATATTCAGAAAAAGCGTACTTGTAACGAAATATGTACGGTTCGCTGAAGATAAAATCGATTACGAGTGGATATATAGAGATAGCGCGATATACAGATACAAATATATCGCATATGGTCAGACAGCGAACCGGAGTCAGACTACGCTACGACATTTCAGCGCAACTATGAGAATAGCACGAAGAACGAATCACGAATAACATCGAAAAACTCACCAGGAGACTCATCGGACAACACAAAGAACGCTGCCAGAGCAAAACAGACAGCGGGGGCGGAGGACGAACGCCAAGAGAAAAAAAAGCGGGCAGGTCTAAGAAAGTAGAGAAATCCATACGGCCGAAAAGGGAAATCGAAAACCGGCGCAGAACAAAGATTCTACTCGGAGAGCGAAGATAAACTTCGTCGAAGTGGCTGAGCCCCGCGACATAGACGAGGCTCTAGTCTCGCCACAAGCGAAAGAGTGGAAACGAGTCATCCAAGAAGAAATTAAGAATCTAGAAAATCGAAGGACCTGGAAAATCATCGATTTATCGCCAGACAAACGCTACATAGAATGCAGATGGACGTTCAAGTTCAAGAAGGATTCCGAAGATAAAATTTCAAGATTCAAGACAAAACTGGTGGCGTAGAGATTCTCTCAGGAGAAAGAAACAGAAATATACTTACTACAGTGAAATATACTCACCCGTCGCTAACTTCTCAGTCTTAAGCTTCATGTTAGCCACAGGCGCTGGCGTAGCATGCGCGACACATAGACATCAAAAACGCGTACTTAAACGGAAAGCTCGAAGAGGAGCTATACACGAGGACCATCCCTGCTCAAGATCGAAAAAGGAAAAGTGCTTAAGCTCGAACGATCCATATACGAACTAAAACAATCCGGAAGAAGGAATATGGAAATCAACGAATACTTAATCGAAAACGGATTTTAAAGACTACATTCGTCGAGTTGCGTGTACCGCAAAGACAGTCGGACAATCATAGTAATATACGTCGACATTTTCATATTCTCCAAGAAAAAGAATGCTCTGAGGAAAGTCACACAGCTCATCACAAACTGCTGTCAAGTTAGAGATCTTGGCGACATCACCTACGCTTTAGAAGTGAAGATCCAACGAAATAAAAACGATGGCAGTCAAAGTACGACTGAGTCAAAAAGCATACATAGAATTAATACTCACAAAATGTGGACTAAACGAATGCTTCAGCTGCGACACTTCTCGAACACGGGCAAAAGATATCGAAAACGGACGACGCTAAATCATCGGAGAAGATAGAAGAGGTGACCAGAATGCTGGCAACTTATAAGATCATTAATGCATCTGGCTCTCTATACAAGGCCCGACATAATGCACGCAGTAACCAAATTATCCCAATTCAACGCGAATCCTGGCCGAGCACATTGAGCACAGGCAAAGCACTATACTACGCCACCTGAGCGAAAGACTACGCGCTCCTGTACCAAGCTGGACAAACACCTATAATTCGGATCCACAGTGACGCAGATTGGGCAGGCTACATCGACACTCATATACTAATGTGACGACCACTCTATGGAAAAACTTGGTACAATGGAAGTCAACAAAACAGAAGTGCATAGCCACCTCGAGCATAGAAGCAAAATATGTCGCCCTGGCGACAGGAATTAAAGAAGCCATGTGGATACAGATGTTCATCATCGAACTTGGTCTATTAGACTTATCATTCCAAGAATGCGAACTATAATGCGACAATCGAGCAGCGATCGATTTTTCAAAAAACCACATCGAGAAAGAGCGCATTAAACACATTGACGCATACCACATCGTACGAGAATCTGACTGACATTTTGACGAAACTGTTGAGACGTGTCGTCCATCGCGGAGGTATCCAGAGACTCTAGATTGGACATCACACAGGGAACTGAAGGGATTCGTGACATCAAATCACGCGGCGACGTCGACATCACAACAGGCGCTGTTGCGCCTTATGCACACCATCTAGTTTTTTTCCCACATCACACACTTCTTATATCTCTTTCACCACTGTGTACCTCTTGCGTGCTTTTTGCTCGGACACAATAAAACGCCCCACGCACCTACTTCGTGTTACCCTTTTTATTCGACTTTTTTCCCATTCATTAGGATATTCTGATTTCAAAAAAATAATTTTTTTTTTAATTAATTTTTTTTAAACTTAAATTAATTCAATCTCTTTTTTTGTTGGCGAGGGGATATGTGGGACTTGCATCCACGAAAACCTCTCAAAGTGTCCACCATCAGGCCTCGGTAGTGGGCGCCTTGAAGATCGCATGCAGCATTACTTCCAAAACGACCTTCAGATCCACCAGCTAAGGCTGATTCTGTCCCACGCAGAGGATGGACATCTTATAAAATTTTTTTCTATTACTATCAAAAATACAGTGTTTTATGTGCATGAAAATCGGGCACATTTGACAGTGCTGTAGCAGCCAGGCTGACAGATCTAGCTGCTACTATAGATATGGAGAGCCGGGCCATGAGCGTCTGCACCGCCTCAGTACGCTGTCCGGGTGCGTAGAGGTGGTAGTACGGCCGCACATCGGATCGGCCCAGCTAAGGCGCGAGTGACGCATGTCAAGAGAAGAAAGGAAACAAAAGAGCTGATTGCCAAGAACCCAGCATTGGGGCACGGAGGCCATCGGATCCTACCTATCCTGATGCAGTTATGATCATTGATCTTTTTAATCGCCTGAGCGAGTATGATGACGTCGACATTGACGTCGGCGCCACGACAGTCCCCGAGAGAGACTCGTGCCTGGCATCCAACTTAAGTTAAAAGAGAATTCAGTGAGTAGCTACCGGCTTTGAATATCAGAGTAAAATCATTGACTGTCGAATTGCAATCACTGAAACGTATATAACAAGGGGGATTCTAAGCCATGGGTCTAAAGGGGGGACACAGGGAGTACTCGTGGGGGAGAAGGCGCGGGGGGGAAGGTGCGGGAAGTAATCATTAGCGCGGAGAAGGGAGGGAAAGGCACGGGAAAGTCCCGGCACTATCGGTGTTTACATAAACATAGGACCCCGTTTAATGGAACATAATATGGGTGATAACGTTTCGTTATGCCTTTCATATTCTTCACCGTCGCCGTCCGCCGCTCTTCCCAAAAATGCATCGGTAACAAAGGTTTGCATACACTTATCGCATATATTTACTATCTCTCTTCCTCTTATGTGTCATCTTTCCACGTTCCCGTTGAATCTTCTTTTCGCACACAAAAATATTTTATCATACGTTTTTTTATTTAAAGATTTAAATAGAGCGAATGCTTAATACGGGCACAGTACCATCAAGTGCGAAGATGCTGGCGGCGCGCGTATATGATAACGCTGCGATAATTAGAAAGAAATGAATAATGTCATGCACCCAAATATATAGTCATAAATATGCATTTATTTTTATAACGTAGTTTTACAATATTAGGTGTTGGAATTAATTCGTAGCGTTTTACAAGTGATGGGAAGTACTTTCATTAATGTATTTTTTAATGCTCATGTGAAATAAATAACATTCTTTCATTAAAAAACGCTACGAATTAATTCCAACACAGTTCTTACAATATTTATAAGCAGGAACTTAAATTTAATTTAATTTATTTAGTTAATTTTAAATCAAATTTTAAGCACCTGCTTCCGATTAGCAATAAAATGTACATTTATTTTTCACACTATTTGTACGTAAATATGAACATACATATGAATATACATATGTATGAATGTACGTATGCACATTAAGTATTTACGTATATACGTATATTCAATAATGCATATTTTACTTATTGCGGAGCGCTGAATCACTTATGGTCGCAGACGTTCTCTCGCATTTGCGTGGTCTCTCAGCCTTCCTGCAGTGCTATTATATGCTACTGATTTACTACTTGTCTACTACTATCGTATTCAGTCTTGTTTTCAATTTTCAATATTAATATATCTTAAATTTATGTTACATCATGTTACGTTTTTATATTCTGTAATCCAACTTTCGTACTATATTGTAAATTTATGTTTTATATTCGCTTTTATGCTTTTTACACTGTAATTCTTTACTTTCATTTTCTGATAAGAGTTAGAGCAGCAGACTTTACCGATGCCTCATCATTTTGTACACTTAATTTTTCTCGTTTAACTCTGTAGTCGTTTTTGTTATTTTATAGATAATGCACAAATAAATTAAATTTAAATTAAATTAAATTAAATATGTACGTATGCATATTAAGTACGTACGTACATACGTACACATTGTATGTACGAATGAACGTATGTATAAATTTTTTTAATATTACCATTTAAAAGTTAAATAATTAATATTAATAACGAATGAGTAAAAATCCACTACAAACATCTGGACCTTAATCGGGTCACTTTCAATACAAATACAGACAAATTATGATGTTACAAACTAAAATACGAATCCGGCAATGATTGTGTGTCATTTTGTTTATTTGATCCATGTATTGCTTTTTTCACGTGGATCTTTGAAATCTTTCTGATTGCAGAATTTGTTACAATACGCGTTGCATATAATGCAAAATTGTCATAACTTGGTACAGGTCTAAAGCCGTCAACTACGTTTTTTATGTTCAAAGTGAAACATTGCGTGGAGCACATATACTTTGAACTGTGTCAATATGTAAATAGTATGAGTAAAAAATTAAATAATTTTTTATACCAAAAGTTGTATTATCAATAAATTCAGTATTGTAAGTACTTTTCACAAAAATTTATGATAAAACTTCTATTATAGAATGTGAATAATTTGTGCTTTAAATAATATTGTAAACCAACAACTGAGTGAACATTGTTTTTCTAGGGAACATATATGACACAATTATAATATAACATTTTATAATACTATTAATAATATTATAGGTTTAGCCATGATTGCGTTTCAAGATTGGAGAGAATTTTATTGCTCAGTTTATGGAATTGTCTAGTGTACTTATATAAATTCATACCGAAATATTTAGGTAATAAAATCAACTTTGGTCGATTATAGGATTTTATTTACTTAACTGGTGGAAATAAAATTTATTTATCTAATTATAAAAATTTTATATATTTCTCAAATTTTAACAGGTTTATGAAATGTATTACATGTTTACGATAAGCTCAGAACCGCTTAAGAACCTGGATAAATTCCACCAAATATACGATCAGTGTTGCCACCTTATAGGAATACACGTAACCTTTAGTTTATTTAACCATAAGCTATGTGTAATGAAACAGTGTAAATAGTTGACTATCGAGTTAATTTAACCTTTTTGTTAGTCATATAATGTGAAATCGATCCTTAAGTGTGGATGTAAGTTGGACTTCGCTTCACGTGGAAAATTGAATGCTCCTAAGCAAGGAATAGATAGCTACAAGGAATAGGGTTTATCTAACTTTGGAAAGTTATATTGAATTATTTGTGATAATTAAAATTTAAATTATACAATTAAATACACATTTATATTATCAACTTTATTTGTAAATGATCTTTTTGAACAAATGCGTGGGCTAAAACCTTCTTAAGTTCAGTACCGTCATCATGACAATAAACGTCAAGGTCATCAGAGGTGAATTTGTTATTTTCACATTTACCTTAGTTAATATGTATCAATCAAAATGCTTCTATCAATATAAATATTTTATCATTTCTTAGGACGATCTTTACAGAGAAGAATGTGGCCCAGATTTACCCCTTAGATGTTATGTTGGAGATATATCATCTCGTCTAGGCCCTATTAATATTGGAGAAAAACGACAAATATTTACAGACCTCAATTTTCCTCTGGATGGACCGGTATCCGCAATGGGCAAATCTATCATAATTTTTGATAAAGATTTTAGTGGGACCAGATTCGCCTGTACAAATATTGAGCCTGATAATAATATCGTTAAATATGCAAATATTAGGAAACCGCCGCGATTTGTTGTGTAAGTTCTACTTATCAATTATTTACTACACTATATAAGATATTGTGTATATCAAGCAATGCGATGACAATACCACTAACATTGAAACATGGCTCACATGTTACTCTTGTTTATATATAATATATAAGAAAATATATAATAATCATTTGACATGATTAAATGTCAGTCAGCATTTTACTACCAAAAATTATACGTCCGAGATATCCTTTAGGGATATTCGCAAGAGTCAGATCGAGTCACCGTAATGCAATGGAAGAAGCTCTGGAGGAATCGTATCATGATTCCTGATCACGGTAGCCTCTGTGCCAGGCAAATATTAATGTTTTGATTTTAAGACCGTTTTATACTCAAAATTTGTAAAATCAAAATAAAACTCACAGAAAAATAAAGGAAAATTCCATCTACTTATTAAAAATAGTATTGAAAGAAACGTTTTACTTGCATTTTGAATTATATTTATAACAATAATTTGGCTAATTAGATAGATTTTGTATCTAAATTTTGAGCAGTTAGTTTGTTATTAATGATGCGCATATACTTCTAAATGTACTTGGCATACATTATTTACTTTTGCAAAGCAAAAATCAATGTAAAAAAAAATAAATAGATCTTTGCTGATATTTTCTTGTCTTTGCAGAGCACAATTCTTAGAGGATGTAAGAAAAGTGATGGGTATTCCTGAGTGGATGTTATCCATTGACAGCAGAAAAACCAGAATTCTACATAATGGCGCATGCATTCAATTTCTTTTGCATTTCAAAGGTAAGTATTGACCGCGACTTTATCTAAATATCCAATGCCAATTTGTTTCCCTTGAAATTTATTATTAAGCATCAAAATCTAAGAACCAATTATATTTTTATAAATGTGAACAAAATTTTCAAATGAAGATTATTTTAATATATATATCGAATAGGGGAGCCCATCCCGATGATCTTAACATATACGAGAGCAAATCAATAAGTACCCGTGTTAGTAATGAAGACGCAAGCTTTTCACAAAAATTTTTTTTATTTTTTAATGTAATCCCCTTTTAGGAGGACACACTTTTTCCAACGCTTCTACCATTTTTTTAACCCCTCAGAAAAATACGATTTGTCGAACTCTGTAAAATAGGCCTTTGTTTCGGCGATGACCTCCTCATTCGACGTAAATTTCTTTCTACCGAGCCATTTTTTCAAGTTTGGAAACAAAAAGAAGTTACAGAGGGTTAAATTCGGAGAGTACGGTGGATGCGGTAACAATTCGTAGCGCAATTCGACCAATTTGGCTGTGGCGACTGCGGAGGAGTGAGCCGGTATATTGTCCTGATCGGGCCGACAGCTTTTTCATTCCCAAGTTATCATACAAAATATTGAATGCCGTTCCGTACGATACGCCTACGCTACTTTATGCACTTTCGTTCGGCAATCAGCGAGAATCATGTCGTGGACTTTTTCAACGATTTCCTCAGTAACCATGTCTGTCGGGCGGCCTGAGCGCTCATCAAAGATGAATGACTACGTTTGAATTCGTTGAACCAATATTTGACGGTTGTCATAGATGGTGAAGAGTTCCCATAGATGGCATCCAATTTTGTTTTTATTTCTTCGCACATTTTTCCATCCAAAAATAAGAAACGAATCACGGATCGATATTGCTCTTTTTCCATTGTATCGGAAAACATCAAACACGCTTATTATGAATTGCTGTCAAATCAAGACTATTGCATGAATCACTCTGAAATTTTGTATGGCGTCGTTTGAAAGATGGTAGTAATGCCAACACGATGGTAATGCCAACTTGATGGTAATGCCAACTTGCATCAGCAACGTCGCCTGTCTTGAAACACGGGTACTTACTGATTTGCCCTCGTATTGTCAT
Source organism: Acromyrmex echinatior (assembly GCF_024713525.1). Lineage (NCBI taxonomy): Eukaryota > Metazoa > Arthropoda > Insecta > Hymenoptera > Formicidae > Acromyrmex > Acromyrmex echinatior. The sequence goes on from NC_141857.1 coordinate 9,886,647, forward strand.
ATCAAGGTCATTACCCCGAGTAATCTCTGATAAGTTTTAATCGTCATTCATTACTTGTTAAAAAATTATTAATAAAAGTAGTTTATAAAATAACACGTAGAGGAGATGGAATGGACCTCGCTTCGGCGTGAAAAGTCACGTCCCGTGGCAGAGAAGAGATGCGATGAAAGTTGTTTTGCATGGAAAGTCATAGAGGAAATTGCAGTGATAGTGGGAACTATCCATAGCGAGTAATTGTGCGCATCCTACACTGAGAAAAAATGTTTGGTATTTGTAACTATAATTATATATTACTATGAATATGATTGTTACTGCTATAATAATAATAACAAATTATGTGTAGTTCTATAACAACAAATGTATAGTTGGCGACTTAAATTATCCGCATGCATAATTGCACTGAGAGAAAAATGTTTGATATTTATAACTGTTACGTCATGTCTTGTAACGTATTTAGATATTTTCACGTTTACGAATCATTATGTTAAAATGCAGCGGTTCTCGTTATCCTATCGCTGTCATCAGAAATATGTTGCAAATTCTCATGTTAAGAATAGCTAATAGTTGCGGATTGAATATTTTTGCATTATAATGTACGACGCGTCGCTGCCAAGAGCGGAGTGAGAGGGGAGAGAGAGAGAGAGAGAGAAAGAAAGAGACAGAGAGAGAAACGTACTGGCGCACGAGCAGGACATAGGATTGAAAGAGTGGCGGAGTGGTTATGATCAGAGGAGATATGATCAGAGTGGTATAAAGCGAGTCTCAGGTCGAACGGCAAACCATGACTGTTAGCGCCGACGTATCGCATACTACATGAGTCCTTTATGATAATTGATCTATTATAATTTTGACTTAGAATTTTAAATTAGTAGTTATTGTCCTCCTGAAATGGAATTCGATATAGTTCTTTATCAATATAAGACATTGTGAATTATTTGATTGAATAATTTAGAAAATGGGCGAAATTCTGCCATCATCGCTAATGGTTCAATGAATAATTATAATAGTAACAAAGGTTAAATTGATTAGTGTTCATTTAGTAAGAGAAAATCGATAATGAATCCGAGCAATTCAAGCCGTTTCATATCATACCCTTCGGGGGAGGGGGGGGATAGAGAAATGTTGGAGGAGATTGAATGAAAGTTGAATGTAACGCCATATATATATAAAGTTAAATTACTGAACTGGTCGACACGCTGGTTATATTGAAATTGACTTGGTTGGTCATTCTAAAATGTTTTTGTTTAATAAATTACCGACGCGGTTGGTTGAATAATATCATTAGAAAAACAGAATTGGAAATAAATTGCAGAAGAACAGATAGTAATGAAGGAAAGAATTGAGCAGCTTCTACGAGTGCGGTCAATTCCGAGAAAGGACAGACTAAGTAGCTTCTACAAGCGCGATTAGTCCGTAGGAAAAGGGGAGCGAGCTGAGCAGCTCCTACGAGCGGTCAGCTCGAGGAAAGAAGGAGCTTGAAAGAAATTAACACATATGTACTTTCTTCTTTTCTTTGTATATATTGCGAATATTGAAAGATATTCCACCAGTGTTTCGATCAAGAATGACTTGATCGCGAATAACGAATGACTGCCGAATGAATCCCTTGACTCGATTTTTGTCCCGTTTATATAAGCATCAGTCGGTGACGCTCGCGAATCAGGAGAAAGGGGGAGCTTGAATTTCCCAGAATTGGTAATACGTGCCGAATTTGGAAAATGATTTTTTACATGGAAATATTAATTACATCGGGCTGAAATTCGACACGGTTGCCACGAATTCAATTTGGAACTGACGGATCAAATTAGTTTCGCGTTAATTGATGGAATTTTAAAGTAATTAACAAATTAAATTTTGGGTTTTTTTCCGTGGTCCGCGCTGCTCCTTCCCCAACTCTCGATCGGCATTCGCTAACGCGACAAATTCGCGTTTACTTATCTATTTCAGGCTAATTAAGGTCACGATGGCCAAAAAATAATAAATCAAACCAAAAATGTATTAAACGCAAGATTTCGAAATTAATAGTATTCTCGGCCAGAGCGACTGAAATCCCACATAAGAATTCGGAGCGACGAGCGACACGCGCGTCGCGGACCATGATTGGTACGTGATAGTTTATTCTTATTCTGAGAGATATAGGCGTTAAAATGTTTCGATCGGATTAGTTTTTCTTAAACCTTGTGTAGGATGACAATGACATGACAGTCCCAACAAATGGGAACGATTTCTTAACTCCATGTGGAGTTATCCTGCCTGGAATTTCATCGCAATATATCGGCACGCGCTTCACGGATGCTTCGATTGGGTCACGCGATACACGTGTCACGCGGTGTCGGCATGACAGAATTATATGCCTAAATTTCTCGCTAGGAATATTCGCAATTAATTAACAAAAATTAGACGATTAGATAGACGATTAGATAAATAACGAAAAATAATTCAGCGCGAAACGAAAAGACAAAAAACAAAGTAAAATTTATATTTTTACGGAAGGCAGGACGTAATAGTAACTATAATTATATATTACTACATTTATAATTGTTATTGCTATAATAATAACAGTAATTATGTGTATATAGTTCTAGCAACAAACGTATATAGTTGGCAACCTAAAATGACTATAATTATAGTTATTATAATTATAGTTATAATCATAAAATAGTTGAAATTATCATAAAAATGATTCAAGTGACTATAATTATAGTTATAATTTAAGACAACTACATTTTTTATGGTTGCTCCAAAATATTACTGTAAAATTATAGTCGCTTGAATCATTTTTGTGGTAATTTTAACTATTTTGGTTATATAATAATAATTATATAATAATAATTACTATATATACTATTAATCATTTTAGATTGCCAACTACAATATATATTTGTTGCTAAAACTATGTACATAGTTATTGTTATTATTATAGCAATAATAATCATAATTATAGTAATATATAATTATAGTTACAAATACCAAACATTTTTCTCTCATTGTGGGGGGTTTGGTATTTTTCCAATAGATAAAGACCATCATCACCGTGGTGAAATTTTTACGCAGAGAAGATATCATCCTGTTAAGATAACTATAAAAGATATGACGTAAATACATTGCTAATCAGAGAAATACATAAAAGTAATATTACATCTTTTCTTGTTATGTTAGCATTCAGAAAATAAGATGATATTTTTAATGTGTTTGTTTAAAGTTGTATACGTATTAAAGTATGTTATTATGTGCATCTTTTGAGTTGTTATTTATTAAGTTTAGTTAAAAATTGTTGAAATAATCGTATTTCATATCGAATTCGGTCGCGGCGGGCAACTATGCGCAAGCGTTTTGAAATGCGCACAATTATCCATTTTCCATATACTACATGATTAGCACTAATTTTTTCATTTCTTCTTTGTATTATTATTTTATTTTGCCATTTCATTTTGTCAAAGTTTATGTGCATTATTATTATATTAGTTTTGTATTTTTTTTAAATATGTACAATATATATTTAAAATGGAATAAAAAATGCTCGTATGTTTTCTTAAAAATTAACACAATGTCATGATTTATTTCGAGCTTTAATTAAATTAATTTTGAATTAATATAATTAACAAACGTTTCGGCTTACAAAATCTTCCTCAGTGCTACAACGCAGAAATACAATCTTAAATTAATGCACAAAGAATAACGGATACACTGAAAATTTAAAAACCATCAATGCGAAGTGTCAAAATATAAAAAAATATAAAAAAATTTCGAACGTCAATAAGTATTCGCCAGATGATAATAAGGTAGGAACATTTGGATACTTCAGTCAATAGCAGATTATGTTTATCGATAAAGATAGATTTGCCAAATTCCTCGGTTGAGATCGAATCCAGTTTGTCACAGACTTGTATCATATGATCTGAGAATTCTTTAGTTGCGAGTATATTTTATGATATTCTGTAGAATAAATAGATTTACTAAGATAATATATTATTAGTGAGAATAAGAGGTACAGATCACTTGTGGCAACACATCCTGCCACATCATCACAAGTCCTTTTATAAATGTGAAAAAAGACTATTTTTAAAATCTAAAAAGAAGTTTTGTTGGTTAATGACGAAAAAAGAATTTGATAATTCCAAAGATATCCAACCAATATGTTTTTTTTGTATTAGGAACAACAAAGAAAACTAAGAAACTAAAATGTTAGTGTTTAGCCAAAATATTCCTTTGATTGATTCTAATGAAAAATTGATTCTAATCTTTAGTCACCATCAATATCGAACCTGACAAATTTAAAGGCATTTCTTTTAATCTATTAGAACAAACTAACAAAAGATGGTTCGTCAATTTATGTGAGACAAGCATTCCTGCATATGTAAGAAATTTGTTATAACTGGTAGCAATTTTAATCTCCCAGATTCCACCAATAAAGAGAAATCAATCAGGGAATTCATCAAAGATATTTGAAAACTACTCCAATCGCAATAACTTAGGATTGATATCGAAAATTAAGAACATTGCCATTCCGGAATTCCATCAGTTTCTTCAATCCACTTGAATAATCATGATAGAAAAAATAAGATGGTGAAGTTAACGACACAATACTGTAATAATAACAAAGACATACTTTTTATACAAGCGGACAAAGGCAACGTAACTGTAGCCATAGTTATGACCTTTTATAATAATAAGGTTAATGAACTACTTAAAGATTTTGATACATATTTGGTGGTTAAAAAAATCCGGCAATGATAATTGAAAAAAATCTGAATAATATCTAAATATGTTTAAAAAATGTCATCAGAAAGAATTCATTTCGGATAGGGATGTTTATCGTTATTCGATAACATCGAATATTCGATTTTTTGCTGCTCAATATAAAAATATTGAATAAAAAATTATGAATAAAATATTGATTAGATATTTTTTTATTATTCATATTCACTCTTTATTTTTATGAATACTTATAGAGGAATCCATAGACGTTGCTCAAAAGATGGTCTTAAGCTAGTGCATGTGAACCAATCAGAGAACATATTAGCATCTTAAAACATTGTTTGAGATAACGGACTATGATTTCCGGCCTTAGGGAGTTTTGAGTGCATTCGGTAATCGGTTGGTACTACGCTGAACTTGACTGAGCACTCAATGAGCTCTTACATTTGTTTGGTTATATTAGGTGTATAACTTTGCTTCCGCCGTTTTCCTATAGATGGCTTTAGCAAGTGGTAAGTGGTGTGTGGCGTTGCGAGCGTTGGTTGCGGCGCTGCGAGCGTTAGCTGCGGCGCCGCCAGCGCCAGTTGCGGCGCTGCGTACATCCGTCGCGGCGCTGAAGGTTGGTCCTTCTTTTCGTTTCTTCTTCCTTTCGCTCTCTCTGGTGTCATGGCGTGCCGCGTGTAAGTCTCTGCGGTAAGTCTAGTTTGTAAGTTAAAACTCGGAAGTTAAGGTTCCGAATTACTTTGTGTTCACTGCGAGGTCAATACCGATCACTGTTCATGTCTTGTGATAATTTTTAGCGTCGTCGGATAAATACTCAGTGTATATTTTCTTAATTTCTTGTATTGTAACCCCGCGACGCAATGCCGGTATCCGAGCCGTGTTACGCACGCAATCATGTCTCTATTTTTGTAATCTATATTTGTTAAATAATTAATCAAGTTTGTATTAAACCGCCTTATGGCATAAGAGTCAGAATCAGTGAGTCATTCGCAACTTAACGATTTCCCGTCAATTGTCCTTCGCCGTTAGCTGGTAATCGCCCAGACACTCTTGGTGCCATATTGGGCACATCAGCCGCACCAATAGCCACAAACTGACCCCGACGTGATTGCGTGGCGTTTTTAATCTCATGCGTTTAACCTCACGCGCGCGTCTTAACAAGCCGCCAACATGGCTAGCGGCTCAAGCGATTCTCCTTCGGGCAATCAGGACAGCGGTGCATCGTCGCGTATAGTGGAAATACCTGCGCTTACGCGAGTCGGAATTAGATCCATGCCGTTTTGAAAATCGAAGCCAGACCTCTGGTTCGTACAAATGGAAGCTCAATTCCTCACCGTGGGCATAACTGTAGATGAGACGAGATATAATTATGTGATACAGTGTCTTGACGATGACTCTTTGACCGAAGTTAGCGATATCGTATTCAATCCGCCCGCGATGGATAGATACGCCGCGCTCAAAGATAGGTTAGTGAAAAACTTCGCGGATAGCGCCGAAAAGAAATTGCGCAGGTTATTAAACGAGGTTGATCTAAGTGACCGCCGCCCATCGCAATTGCTCTGTCGGATGCGAGATCTCGCGCAAAATGGTCAGAAGAGATGCTCAAATCTTTATGGCTGCAGCGCCTACCACAACAAGTGTAGGCTATACTAACGGCTAGCAAGCACGAACTCGAAGAGCTATCGCAACTAGCGAACCGAATAACGGACGTGCTATCCACTGGCGTTAACGCCGTCACAGCGGTTACATCGACAAAAGCTAATTTAGTAGATTCGCAAATATCCACGCTTTTAGATCGAGTGGAGAGATTGGAAACTCGTTCATCGCGCGACAGATCACGGGCCTCGCGGTCACAATCGGAGAACAAGCCATATTGGTATCATCGACGTTTTGGCGGTAAAGCCGTCAAGTGTACGCAACCCTGCAGTTGGAAGTCGAAAACAGCAA